>NW_020174638.1:291259-328629 GCF_003031525.2 Neophocaena asiaeorientalis asiaeorientalis | reverse complement strand
TTTTTTTTTTTTTGTGGTATGTGGGCCTCTCACTGCTGTGGCCTCTCCCATTGCAGGGCACAGGCTCTGGACATGCAGGCTCAGCACCCATGGCTCACGGGCCCAGCCACTCCGCGGCATGTGGGATCTTCCCTGACTGGGGCACGAACCCACGTCCCCTGCATTGGCAGAAGGACTCTCAACCACTGTGCCACCAGGGAAGCCCTGTTTGTAGATTTTTGATGATGGCCATTCATTGTAGTTTTGATTTGCATTTTTCTAATGATTAGTGATGTTGAGCATCCTTTCATGTGTTTGTTGGCAATCTGTATATCTTCTTTGGAGAAATGTCTATTTAGGTCTCCTGCCCATTTTTGGATTGGGTTGTTTGTTTCTTTGATATTGAGCTGCATGAGACGCTTGTAAATTTTGAACGTTAATCCTTTGTCAGTTGCTTCATTTGTAAATATTTTCTCCCATTCTGAGGGTTGTCTTTCCATCTTGTTTATGGTTTCCTTTGTTATGCAAAAGCTTTTGAGTTTCATTAGGTCCCATTTCTTTATTTTTGTTTTTATTTCCATTTCTCTAAGAGGTGGGTCAAAAAGGATCTTCCTGTGACTTATGTCAGATAGTGTTCTTCCTGTGATTTCCTCTAAGAGTTTTATAGTGTCTGACCTTACATTTTGGTCTTTAACCCATTTTGAGTTTATTTTTGTGTATGGTGTTAGGGAGTGTTCTAATTTCATTCATTTACATGTAACTGTCCAGTTTTCCCAGCACCACTTATTGAAGAGGCTGTCTTTTCTCCACTGTGTATTCTTGCATCCTTTATCAAAGATAAGGTGACCATATATGCGTGACTTTATCTCTGGGCTTTCTATCCTGTCCCATTGACCTTTATTTCTGTTTTTCTACCAGTTACTGTACTGTCTTGATTACTGTAGCTTTGTAGAATAGTCTGAAGTCAGGGAGCCTGATTCATTTTTCTTTCTCAAGATTGCTTTGGCTATTTGGGGTCTTTTGTGTTTCCATACAAATTTTGATATTTTTTGTTCTATTTCTGTGAAATACGCCACTGGTAGTTTGATACGGATTGCATTGAATCTGTAGATTGCTTTGGTTAGTATAGTCATTTTCACAGTGTTGATTGTTACAATCCAAGAACATGGTATATCTCTCCATCGGTTTGTATCGTCTTCAATTTCTTTCATCAGTGTCATAGATTTCTGTCCACAGGTCTTTTGTCTCCTTAGAGAGGTTTATCCCTAGGTATTTTATTCTTTTTGTTGCCGTGGTTATGGTAGTGTTTCCTTGATTTCTCTCTTAGATTTTTCAACATTAGTGTATAAGGATGCAAGAGATTTCTGTGCATTAAGTTTATATCCTACTACTTTACCCAATTCATTGATTAGCTCTAGTAGATTTCTGGTGGCATCTTTAGGATTCTCTATGTATAGTATCATGTCATCTGCAAACAGTGACAACTTTACTTCTTCTTTTCTGATTTGGATTCCTTTAATTTCTTTTTCTTCTCTGATTGCTGGGGCTAAAACTTCCAAAACAATGTTGAATTATAGTGGTGAGAGTGGGCAACCTTGTCTTGTTCCTGATTTTAGTGGAAATGCTTTCAGTTTTTCACCATTGAGAATGATGTTAGCTGCAGGTTTGTTATATATGGCCTTTATTATGTTGAGATAAGTTCCCTTTATGCTTACATTCTGGAGTGCTTTTATCATAAATTGGTGTTGAATTATGTCGAAAGCTTGTTCTGCATCTATTGAGATGATTATATGGTTTATATTATTCAATTGGTTAATATGGTGTATCACATTGATTGATTTGCGTATATTGAAGAATTCTTGCATTCCTGGGATAAACCCTACTTGATCATGGTGTATGATCCCTTTAATGTGCTGTTGGATTCTGTTTGCTAGTATTTTGTTGAGGATTTTTAAATCTATGTTCATCAGTGATATCAGCCTGTAGTTTTTTTTCTTTGTGATATCTTTCTCTGGTTTTGGTATCAGAGTGATGGTGGCCTTGTAGAATGAGATTGGGAGTGTTCCTCCCTCTGCTATATTTTGGAAAAGTTTGAGAAGGATAGGCGTTAGCTCTTCTCTAAATATTTGATAGAATTCACCTGTGAAGCCATCTGGTCCTGGGCTTTTGTTTGTGGGAATATTTTTAATCACAGTTTCAATTTCAGTGCTTGTGATTGGTCTGTTCATATTTTCTAATTCTTTCTGGTTCAGTCCGAGAGTTGTGTATTTCTAAGAATTTGTCCATTTCTTCCAGGTTATCCATTTTATTGGCATAGAGTTTCTTGTAGTAATCTCTCATGATCCTTTGTATTTCTGCAGTGTCAGTTGTTACTTCTCCTTTTTCATTTCTAATTGTATTGATTTGAGTCTTCTCCTTTTTTTTCTTGATAAATCTTGCTAATGGTTTCTCAATTTTGTTTATCTTCTCAAAGAACCAGCTTTTAGTTTTTTTGACCTTTGCTATCATTTCCTTCATATCTTTTTCATTTTTTTCTGATCTCATCTTATGGTTTCTTTCCTTCTGTTAACTTTGGGGTTCTTTTGTTCTTCTTTCTCTAACTGCCTTAGGTGTAAGGTTATGTTGTTTGCTTGAGATGTTTCTTGTTTCTTAAGCTAGAATTGTATTGCTCTAAAATTCCCTCTTAGAACTGCTTTTGCTGCCTCAGATAGGTTTTGGGATGTTGTGTTCTCATTGTCATTTGTTTCTATATATTTTTTGATTTCGTCTTTGATTTCTTCAATGATCTCTTGGTTATTAAGTAGTGTATTGTTTAGCCTCCATGTGTTTGTATTTTTGACAGATTTTTCCGTGTAATTGATATATAGTCTCATAGCGTTGTGGTCAAAAAAGATACTTGATATGATTTCAATTTTCTTAAATTTATCAAGGCTTGGTTTGTGACTAAAGTGATGATTTTTCCTGGAGAATGTTTCATGAGCACTTGAGAAGAAAGTGTATTCTGATGTTTTTGGATGGAATGTCCTATAAAGATCAATTAAGTCCATCTTTTTTAATGCATCATTTAAAGCTTATGTTTTCTTATTTATTTTCATTTTGGTTGATCTGTCCATTGGTGAGAGTGGGGTGTTAAAGTCCCCTACTATGATTGTGTTGCTATCAGTTTCCCCTTTTATGGTTTTAGCATTTGTCTCATGTATTGACGTGCTCCTATGTTGGGTGCATAAATATTTACAATTGTTATAACTTCTTCTTGGATTGATCCCTTGATCCTTATGTAGTCTCCTTTTTTGTCTCTTGTAATAAGCTTTATTTTAAAATCTATTTTGTCTGATATGAAAATTGCTACTTCAGCTTTCTTTTGATTTCCATTTGCATGGAATATCTTTTCATATCACCTCACTTTCTATCTGTATGTGTCCCTAGGTCTGAAATGGGACTCTTGTATACAGCCTATATACAGGTCTTGTTTTTGTATCCATTCAGCCTGTCTATGTCTTTTGGTTGGAGCATTTATTCCATTTACATTTAAGGTAATTATCAATGTGCATGTTCCTATTCCCATTTTCTTAATTGTTTTGGGTTTGTTATTATAGGTCTTTTCCTTCTCTTGTGTTTCTTGCCTAGAGAAGTTCCTTTAGCATTTGTTGTAAAGCTGGTTTGGTGGTGCTGATCTCTCTCACCTTTTGCTTGTCTGTAAAGGTTTTAATTTCTCTGTCAAATCTGAATGAACTCCTTGCTGGGTAGATTAATCTTGGTTGTAGCTTTTCCCCTTTCATCACTTTAAATATGTCCTGCCACTCCCTTCTGGCTTGCAGAGTTTCTGCTGAAAGATCAGCTGTTAACCTTATGGGGATTCCCTTGTATGTTATTTGTTGTTTTTCCCTTGCTGCTTTTAATATTTTGTCTTTGCATTTAACTTTTGATAGTTTGATTAATATGTGTCTTGATGTGTTTCTCCTTGGATTTATCCTGTGTGGGACTCTCTGCACTTCCTGGACTTGATTAACTATTTCCTTTCCCATATTATGGAAGTTTTCAACTATAATCTCTTCAAATATTTTTGCAGTCCCTTTTTTTTTTCTCTTTCTCTTCTTCTTCTGGGACCCCTGTAATTCGAATGTTTGTGCATTTAATGTTATCCCAGCAGTCTCTGAGACTGTCCTCAATTCTTTTCATTCTTTTTTCTTTATTCTGCTCTGAAGTAGTTATTTCCACTATTTTATCTTCCAGGTCACCTTTCCATTCTTCTGCCTCAGTTATTCTGCTATTGATTCCTTTTAGAAGATATTTAATTTCATTTATTATGTAGTTCATCACTGTTTGTTTACTTTTTCGTTCTTCCAGTTTCTTGGTAAATGTTTTTTGTATTTTCTCCATGCTATTTCCAAGATTTTAGATCACATTTACTGTCATTACTCTGAATTCTTTTTCAGGTAGACTGCCTATTTCCTGTTCATTTCTTTGTTCTGGAGGGTTTTTACCTTGCTCCATCATCTGCTGTTTGTTTCTCTGTCTTCTCATTGTGCTTCACTTACTGTGTTTGGGGTCTTCTTTTTTCAGGCTGCAGGTTCATATTTCCCATTGTTTTTGGTGTCTGCCCCCAGTGGCTAAGGTTGGTTCTGTGGGTTGTGTAGGCTTACTGGTGGAGGGGACTAAGGTCTGTGTTCTGGAGGATGAGGCTGGATCTTGTATTTCTGGTGGGCAGGTCCACATCTGGTGGTGTGTTTTGGGGTGTCTGTGAACTTGTTATGATTTTAGGCAGCCTCTCTGTTAATGGGTAGGGTTGTGTTCCTGTCTTGCTAGTTGTTTGGCATAGGGTGTCCAGAACTGTAGCTTGCTGGTCGTTGAGTGGAGCTGGGTCTTGGTGTTGAAATGGAGACCTCTGAGAGTTTTTGCCATTTGATATTATGTGGAGCTGTGAGGCCTCTGGTAGACCAATGTCCTGAACTCAGCTCTCCCATCTCAGAGGCACAGGCCTGACACCCGGCAGTAGCACCAAGACCCTGTCCTCTGCACAGCTCAGAATAAAAGGGAGAAAAAACAAGGAAAGAAAGAAAAAATAATAATTAAAGTATAAAAAATAAAATTAATTAAAAAAATTAAAAAATAATTAAAAAAAGAAAGAAAGAAGAGAGCAACCAAAACAGAAAACAAATCCAGCAATGGTAACTGGTGCTAAAAACTGTACTAAAACAACAACAACAAAAACGGACTAGACAGAATCCTAGGACAAATGGTAAAAGCAAAGCTATACAGACAAAATCACACACAGAAACATACACATACACAGTTAACAAAAAAGAGAAAAAGGAAAAAAAAATATATATCATTGCTCCCAAATTCTACCCCCTCAATTTTGGGATGATTCATTGTCTATTCAGGTATTCCACAGGTGCAGGGTACATCAAGTTGATGGCGGAGATTTAATCTGCTTATCCTGAGGCTGCTGGGAGACATTTCCCTTTCTCCTCTTTGTTTTCAGAGCTTCTGGGGTTCAGCTTTGGATTTGACCCCACCCCTGCATGTAGGTCAACTGAGGGCATTTGTTCATCTCTCAGACAGGACGGGTTTAAAGGTGCAGCCAATTCAGGTGCTCTGGCTCACTCAGGCCGGGGGGTAGGAGGGGTACAGAATGTGGTGCAAGCCTGTGGCAGCAGAGACCGGCGTGAAGTTGCACCAGCCTGAGGCACACTATGTGTTCTCCCTGGGAAGTTGCGCCTGGATCACGGGAACCTGGCAGTGGCGGGCTCCACAGACTTCCAGGAGATGAGGTGTGGATAGTGACCTGTGCTTGCACACAGATTTCTTGGTGGCTGCAGCAGCAGCCTTAGCATCTCATGCCCATCTCCTGTGGCCACTCTGATAGCTGCAGCTTGTGCCCGTTTCTGGAGCTTGTTTAGGCGGTACTCTGAATACCCTCTCCTTGCGTACAGCTAAAGGCAAGAAAATGTCTCTTGCCTCTTCAGCAGTTCCAGACTTTTTCCCGGTCTCCCTCCTGGCTAGCTGTGATGCACTAGCCCCCTTCAGGCTGTGTTCACACAGCCAACCCCAGTCCTCTCCCTGGGGTCTGACCTCCGAAATGGAGCTTCAGCTGCCAGCCCCCACCCGCCTTGGCGGGTGAGCAGAGAAGCCTCTCAGGCTAGTAAGTGCTGGTTGGCACCGATCCTCTCAGGCTAGTAAGTGCTCTCCTCCGTGGCTCCAAAGCTTCCCCCCACCAGACACACCCCCCCGTCTCCACCAGTGAAGGGACTTCCTAGTGTGTGGAAACTTTTCCTCCTTCCACAGCTACCTCTCACTGGTGCAGGTCCCATCCCTATTCTTTTGTCTCTGTTTTTTTCTTTTTTCTTTTGCCCTACCCAGGTACGTGGTGAGTTTCTTGCCTTTTGCGGGGCCTGAGGTCTTCTGCCAGCTTTCAGTAGGTGTTCTGTAGGAGTTGTTCCACATGTAGATGTATTTCTGATGTATTTGTGGGGAGGAAGGTGATCTCCACGTTTTACTCTTCTGCCATCTTGAAGGTCTCCTTGGAAAATAGATTTTTAAAATTAATTTATTTATTGGTTAAACCAAGCTCTCACCATGTGCCATAACTCTTGATCTAGAAGAACTTACAGGCTACACAAGGAGACAGACATGCAAACAAACACTGAAGAAATCAGTAGAGTTGTAAATGCAGCCATTTGGTTTTATTCCAAGAGGTACAGACACAGAAGTAAGGGGAATCTCTTCAGAGAGTTCACCTTTTGCTTTTGAGTTCTCAGCCTTCCCAATTTTCTAGCATTATGCCCTGCTGGCATTCTCTTTTTCACCATATCCCCACTGCCTGTCAATTGCCTCCATCCCCAATACCACCTCCCTCAGAATATCAAAATCTGATTTCTAATCTATTCACACTGAGATATAAATGTGGAAGGGTGGACTTGGGGGATGGGCTATATAAAACTCTAGGAGTATAATTTTAGGTATAATCTAATAGACAAAAAGTATGTTTGTGCAAGGAATATAGTGAGGGGAGGGAGAAGCAGGCCTCAGGCCCTTGTCTAGGACCCCAGACAATGTGTAAAGCTAGTACTAGAAACATACATCATGTGGCTATTTGTAATTGGGGCAAGCACTAATGGCTGTATAAACCTTTGCTCTGTCTACACATGCTGATTCAAAACTCCATGTTCCTCTTTCCTGAAGAATGTAAGCAGTGTGCAAAAAATAGCTTGCATACACTCAAGAATAAATCACATCTGATGTCACCTGCCATTTACTGCTATGTTTTTTCCTCCAGTGTTTCAGCCTCCTCTTGCTGTGTAGCTTGGTGTCTTATGGATTTTCTGTGCTTTCAGTGATTTTGGAAGCTGGTGTTGCTTCCTGTAGGTTTTCCTCTGGTTGAAGATTATCCCATTAGGGTCTATGAAAGAGATATCACAAATTGCTTTCCTCTGTTCAGATACAATAACAATAATTTGCAAATCAAAACATGGGGACTAACAAAAAAATTTCTTCAAGTAAGTGCTGTGTTCATATTCTTTCACTTTTATAGCAAATAATTCACATTTACTTATATGTTTACTTTATTAAATACTAATACAGTTATACTAATATAGTGATCATTAAAATCATTACTTAAATCAATTACTGTGGTTTGATACTTATATCCTGTTGAAAACTCAGTTTGAACAATAAGCATTTTTTAAGAGGAATGATTCAGTTGGATTCTAGTTGTCAATATTTTGGAATTTTCAGGGCATTTCTATGATATATGAGGAAAACACATAAGGATATATGAAAATGGCATAAATAAAAATCTCCTTTGCCCTCTAATTCTCTACAGGAAGAATGATTTCAATAGAATTATGATCATTTTATTGTTTTGTTTTATGTTAATTTATTTTAGGTTAGGAAATGAAACTCTTTTGCATTCCTGCTGGTATGAAACTCTAGTCAGGAAGATGTCTGCTTAATTAAACAACAGGAAAACATTTTGAAAAGCTAATCATAGTAGCTTTGTTTCATTTTTTGGTTTTTACACTGGTTCATGTGGTTTTTAATACTTCATAAGTAGCTTCTGATATCCATATACTTCTCAACAACCAGGTTGTGGAATTGGGGAAAGTGGAAAGAAATAGGGGGTTGTACGCATAATTTCATGATGTAGAAGTCTAGCAAGACTTACTAGGACTATTATGATCACATTTTGAACTCTCTTTTTTCTCTGTTGGAATACAACACTCATTTGCTGCACCAATGACTCCATTATTCCCTACACGCTTTATATTCCCAACCATATCTTCTCTTTCAGGTCCCTTGTCCTTTATACTACAGTGAAATGAAAGTTAAGCAGGCTGACTTCTTGGACCATGTCTCAGTACATGTCTCCTTCCTACATTTGAATTTCTTAGGGTTGTTTTTATTACAAATATTTTCCTATACTTCTTATCTAGTGTCTTCAAACCCGTAGATGGAACATAGATACAATTCAGGCAATACTGATATTGCTTGCAAAATTTTGGGTGTGTACATTTTTAGGCATCTTTCTTGGAGGAGGTTTGTTAATTCTTGATAAATTCTCTAAAAATGACTCAAAAATCTCTTTGTTATATTGTCTAGGCTTATTTTTTAAATAATTAATATAACTTGATCAGCTCATTTTTCTTTACACAGAATCTCTAAATGTCCACATTCTTTAACATCTCACAATGAAATTTAAATTCTTTAAGCTGAAATTCAAAGCCCTCAAAGATATAACTATTTTTTATTAGAATCATATATGAGTATCTATAATTTTTTTTAAATCTATTGAGCAGTGAGGAAATGATAGTATTTCAACAAATGGAGCTGAATCAATTTGTTAACCATATCCAAATAAATGAAATTAAATTATTAACTCATATCATATATAAAAATTAACTCAAAATGGAATACAGATCAAAGTTTGAGAGCTAAAATTCTACTCTTTCTAGAAAGAAACAGGAAAATAATATAGGGGGAAATATTTTAATAGACACTTTTCAAAGAAGATATACAGGTGCAAAATATGCACATGAAAAGATGTTCCAAATCATTAGCCACTATATGCAAATTAAAACAACTTGATATACTATATTCTCACTAGAATGATAAAAATAAAAAATACTGATGATATTAAGTGTTGGGGAAAATATGGAGCAATTTAGACATTCTTATACTGCTGGTGGGAATGTAAAGTGGTTTAACTCCTTTGGAAAAGTTTTACAATTTATTACAAGTTAAACATACACCTTCAGTTTGACCCAGCCATTTCATTCCTAGGTACTTGCCCAAGAGAAAATAAAGCATATACAAGAATATTCATAATAACTCTATTTATAATATCTCTAAACTGGAAGCAACTCAAATGTTTATCAACAGGTGAATGGATAAAAATATATCCATACAATGGAATAGTACTTGATAATATAAAGTAATGAAACATTGACATATGCAGTGATGGGCTGGATTTGGTTGGAACTGGCTCATGAGATATGATTGTGTTCATCTATTCCCACTTTTGAGATCAGTGACATCATGTTAGTAGCTTGAAATCAGTCATAGGGGTAAATATTACACCATGTAAATCAGTGAGTGCTACAAATCAGTCCCCTTGCCCACTGCCACCAGAGAGCTGATTGTTAAATATTTACCAGAATGTAAATTAATGCATGTAAAAATGTGAATGAAAATAAAAGTCATTATGATGAATACAAGAAAATAGACCATAAAGAAGCATGATTCTATTTATATGATTTTCTAGGAAATGCAAACATCTTTAGATCTGGAAAACATATCACTGGTTGTCTAGGGACTGGGGGAGGAATGAATTACAAAGGGCTATGAGGAAACTTTTGGAGTCAATGTATATGTTCATTGATGGTGATGATGCTTTCACAGGTGTGTACATATATCAAAACTCATCAAATTGTACATTTTATTGTGTGCAATTTATTGAATGTCAACTATACCTCAATAATGATGAAAAAATCCACTAGAGCACAAAATTATCTACTTCTTATTGCCAGATTATACTTCATTGACCTCCTCAGCACTTTTTGTTAACTCTCTATTTTCTTCTGGATTTTTGTCTCCCTTTCCTTATTTTTCCTCTATGTCCATATAAAGTCCTCTGTGCAAACTTGCTTCATCACAGAATGGACAGAACACAGGACATCTGACACTAGATACATGAGATAAATAGCAGTTTATTGGTCACATACTGTGAAGTATATTAGTCACATGAGTTGTGAAGTCCAGGCAGAAGGAGACTGAATGCTGCACAGAGAAACACAGGGGTTGCATTCAGGAACAGAGTGAATAACTATTGGCTGTGGGAGGCAGATTTTGTAGTATCAAGAACGTGAGATGACACTTGGCTCCTCAGGAAGGATGTGATTTACTTATTTAAATAATTTTATGAGCTGCGGGAACTGAAACCATGTCCTCATGGATAAGCAGGAACTATTCCTGATCCTCTTCATTAAAAGGATTGTTTGGTTAGGGAACTTTATCCACAGTAGTAGAGTTACGAGAGAACTTATGTTTAGGTCATTCAAGATTCTCCTGGTTTTGGAGGTCAATGCAGCACATAATATTGGACATTAATTTAATTTAATTTAATTTAAAATTTTTATTTTTTCCATTCTTTTTCAAATTATTTTCCCATTTATGTTATTACAGAATATGAGCAGATTTCCCTGTGCTATACAGTAGGTACTTGTTGGTTATCTATTTTAAATATAGTATGTACATGTCAATCCCAAACTCCCAAGAGTTTGGATGGACCTAGAAATTATCATACTAAATGAAGTAAGTCAGACAGAGAAAGACAAATATGATATGATATCACTTATATGAGGAATCTTTAAGAAAAATAATATAAATGAACTTATCTACAAAATAGAAACAGACTCACAGACTTAGAGAATGAACTTATGGTTATTGGGGGGAAGAGCAGTGGGGAGGGATAGACTGAGAGTTTGGGATTGACCTGTACACACTATTTTTTTTTAAATTTGTATTGGAGTATAGTTGATTTAAAATGTTGTGGACCTTAATTTTAGATGTTACACCACAGTTATGTGTCCCAAACAGTGAATATCATAATCATCACTAATATTTATTGGCCAGTTTCTATTTGTTAGGCATCTGTTCTAAAAATATTACAAGTATTATGTCTTTTAATTAAAAAAAAAAAACCTTTGATATAGAAACCATAAGAGACCATTTTAAATACACAAAAAACTGAGACATAGAAAGGTTACCCAATTTCCTCAATTCAGTTAGTAAATATTAGAACCAGAATTTGAACCCCAACTTACCCAATGCCAAAGTCCTTGGAAAATGCATGATGCAGCATAATAGAAAGAAATTATTAGTCAGTGACTTACGTTTCAGTTAAATCCAGCACAGATATATTATGAATAAAATACCAAATATGCTTACATTTTTAAGACACATTCAAGTGATTTTATACCCAGAGGGAGTTACTTTGGACTCTGATCCTAGATCCTGATCCCATCAAAAAGATGGAAAAGGGGCTTCCCTGGGGGCGTAGTGGTTGAGAGTCTGCCTGCCGATGCAGGGGACACGGGTTCGTGGCCCGGTCTGGGAAGATCCCACATGCTGCAGAGCGGCTGGGCCCGTGAGCCATGGCCGCTGAGCCTGCACGCCCAGAGCCTGTGCTCTGCAACGGGAGAGGTCACAACAGTGAGAGACCCATGTACCGCAAAAAAAAAAAAAAGTTGGAAAACAGTAAAGGTTTATGAAGACAGGTGGGCACAATCTCAGAGAGGCAAACCACAACTTTAAAACGTGAGCCTATGTTCTTTCACCTAGGATATATCATGTTTGGAAATACGATATTACAAAAATACCTAATAAAAATATGAAATTAAGTGAACTAAAGATTCCAGGATATAAATGAGCTAATTTTTATTGTTTGCATGCAACATCACCCAAGATGGAGTCAGGCTTTACCTGGTAGAGATATGAGGTCAATCAGTAGACATTGATATTACACAAAAAGTCATAGACATAAAGATAGACAAAACATAAACATCAAGAATGATGACATGGGACATATTTCCATCTCTGGGGGAACTGATGACGTTCCTGGTGGTCTTCACAATTTCAGTTTAAAATTAGAGACAGAAGTTAAATTGCAGTGGGTTAACGTACAAATGACAGATGAGGGAGAGAAGAAATTTAAGGCTACTTTGTTAGGAAGAGGTTAATATAGTAAAGGTGGAAGAATGAAGTTAATTATAAGATCTACACAGGACTTTTAAGTATGGTAGATGTTTAAACATATTTTAGCCAAAGGGAGAAAGAAATCGAAACTTCCAAAGAGAAAGTGTAGTTAATAGAAAAAGTATTTCAATTTTAGTCTACGCTGAGCAAGAAAAAAAGAAAGGAGTGAAAATTAAAATCTAAAGGACCTTTACACGGAAGAAAAACATGTGGTGATGACCTTAAAGTATTGAAGAGATAGCAGAAGAGCTGGTGTGAGAGTAAGGTTGGGGGTAGAAAAAATAAAAACCTGAGAACAGATACTGGACGCTTAGAGCCTAAGATTTTGGAGATAAAGAAATTCTCAGCAGGGTTTGCTATTATTTCTAGGAGTCCAAAACCATTGTTTTCTTTCTCTGCCTACATTAAAACTTATATAAATCACTTTCTGTCATTTCTGTAATACACAGTTGCTTCCTGGCATACTACACCAGAGAACCTTTGGACTGACATTATCTTCTAATTATAACATACCTGGGACTAAATATGAAAATATGGATCTGGATTAAAATGAGAGTATGACTTGATGGATATTACCAAATAAAATCCATTATTTTTTCAGGCTTTATTCTTATGTCTTAAATTCCAGTGTCTTTTACTTATTTTGAAATTGAGTGCTACGCACTGTGCTAAATACAGAAACTTTAAGTGAGAGTGAGAACAATAATAACCCCTGTTCTTATGGACTAAACATTTTCCAAATGCATCACACTTTGAAATTGGGTTCAGAAACAGGAAGGCCTAGAGCAATGCAACTCAAAATGTGGTCCATGAACCTACATCAATTCAGGAACTGTTTGATATCTGTGGGCAATGAGTAGTGAAATTGAGATTGAGCATGTAAAAATGCTTGGATCAATTTATAAAATTAAATTTATGTGTGTGGAATATAATAATAAAAAATGAGGGACTTAATTGCATTTTATATATCATTGTTGTGTTTGTATTTCATTTTCCTACACATTTATTTTTTTTCTAAAAGTAGCACTTATAACACATTGAGAGAACAAATAAGGCAGGCCTTCACCACAGGTAAGGTAGTTTAAGAAGCACTACCTTCTCAACACTCTCAGGCAGATTTTTGGTAAGAAATGCTTTGCACTTCAGGTTTGCAGGGCTTATATTCTTGCTACCACTGCCATACTTCACATAATAAAAGTCCTCACGATAATGCCATGGATTCTGTATTCACACATCAAGGCCATTGACTTATGTAGAAGGCTGTGAGTAATAACACCAATATAAAATGAAATTTTAGAGGGCAATTTTTTTAAACTCCAGAAAATATTCCATTTTTGTAGTTAATTTCACTATCAATTCAAAAATAAATTTACTATTAACTCCTAAGTTAAATTACTTAGATATATATCATTGACTTTCAGGATTAATTTTGAATATGTTATGTTAGCTGCGGTTATGGTAGATGAGTCTATTAAACACCTCCTTTATAAGGCATATGAGTGCAAGTAAAGTGATTCCAAAAAGTGTAATTCAATACTGGTAAGTATAAATGTATTTGAATTGGATTACTCTGAAGAAATTATCATGTAAAGAATTTTTAATATTTAGTTTTATTTCTTTGAATACACTGCTGTCACTGTTCAAATGAGTAATACTATCTTTTAATTTTTGAAATTTTATGGGATAATTTAGTCAAAAAGCCAGGTTTCAATTCTCTCAGACAGATAATGTACTCAGACAATGAAAGTATAAGTGATTTAACTTCAGGCAAAATGTTATATGAAAACACATTAAAGCTAACACTTGATGCTGAAATGAAAAGCAGGCACAGGACACAACAATAAAAACAATGCCTGGTTGTAATTGTGGCCAATATGATAAAGTAAGAAGACCCTAACATCACCTCATCTCATGGGCATACCAAAATTACAGCTATTTAAGGAGCAACTATTGATGAGAAAGACACAAATATAGCAGAAAAGATCTTTTACAACTAAAGATATAAAGAAGGCACCATGATGAGATGAACAGGAGAGGCAGAAAAGTAGTATAGACATCCCCAAGTGGGCAACCCACAAACAAGAAGATAGCTACAATTGCAGAGGTTTTTCTCAAGAAGTATGTGTCTGAGTTCTACATTGGCCTGCCCAGCCCTTGGGTCTTGCATTAGGAAGATGAGCCCCTAGAATATTTGGCTTTGAAGGCCAGTGCTGCTTATTTTCAAGAGAGGCAGAAGGCTATAAGAAATAGAATGCCACTATTAAAGGGTAAACACAAAACCTCACACACTCCAGCACCCAGGATTGAGACAATAATTAGAAAGGAGCCTGGGTCAGACCACCTGCTGATCTTAGAGAGCCTTCTGGGGACACAGAGACTGGCAGCAGCCATCTTGGGAGCTTATTCTGCAATGAGGACAGATGTGCTGGGAAATACCACTTTGGAGTGCTCCTTCTAGCTTATTAGTACTGGTCTTGAGACCCACACATCAACCTGTCAACACTAGTACTGTGATACTGCAGGAGAAGCAACAAGCCAGTCAAGGACACAGCCTCACCCAATAGCAGGCTGGCTGCCTTAAGTCACCCTAAGCCCACAGTCATCCTGGAACATGACCCTGACCATCAGAGGACCCAGGATACAGCCCTGCACACCAGTGTGCTGACACTAGCTCAAGGACCTGAAGAGCCCTACATCTGGGGACCTCAGGACCCTCTTCATTCACCAGAGAGCTGGCAGTAACCCTGGGACCAACCTCACCCATTAGTGGGCAGGCACCATACTCACAACACACTGGACCCTGGTCCTGCTCATGAGTGGGCCAACACACCAACACTGGGACAGCCAGGGCCCTGCTGCAAGAGACATTGGGACCAGGCTTCACTCACCAGTTAGCCAGCATTAGTCCTGGGAAGAAATGCCAGGGGTCTAGAAATCAAACACACACACACACACAGACACATAAAGACTGCAGAAAACCATAAATATGTGGAAGCAGTATACAGCTAAACAACCAAATGGTCAATTAAGAAATCAAAGAGAGAATCAAAACACACACAAGTGGACCAACACCAGCTCCAGACACTCGATCCATGCAGCCAAAGAACCTAGGACTTGGTTTATTCCTAGCTGGCACTAGCTCCAGGGACTAGCCTCACCCACTATGGGTAGACATCAACTACAGGATGCTGTGACCCTTGGGTTTGCCCACAAGCAGGCCAATATTAGCTTTGGGAAAATTTAGGGATCCTCAGCTGGCTACTCTGGGGTCCAGCCTTATCCAACAGAGGGCTGACACAAGATTCAGAACACCCCAGGCCCTGCAGCCACTGAATCAGGAATCTGTCTTGCCTACCAGTAGGCTGACATGAGTCCCAGGACTCACAGGACCCTGAAGCCAGAGACCCAGGGACCTGGATTATCCCACCAGGGGGCTAGAATTAAATGGAGTCCCCTGTTTATCCTGGACCCATCTACCAGCAGTCCAAAAGAAGCTCTGAGACATTTTGGCCCTCTCAGCCAGGTGTGTTGAGATCCAGCCCCAGTCACCAGCAGGCTGACATGAGAAATAATCAACAGTAAATTAGAAGACACAAAGGAATGGATCAGGGAGCTGGAAGACAGAGTAGAAGAAATCACTGAAGCTGGACAGGAAGAAGAAAAGAAAGAAATGAGGACAGTTAAAGAGACCTTTGGGACAGCATCAAGTGTACTAACATTCATATTATAGGGGTCCCAGAAGGAGAAGAGAGAGAGAGAAAGGAACAGAGAACATATTTTAAGACATATAAGCTGAAAATTTCCCTATCCTGGGAGAGGAAACAGACACCCAGCTCTAGGAATAACAGAGATTCCCAAACAGAATCAACTCAAAGAGAACCACACCAAAACACACGGTAATTAAAATGACAAAAATTGAAGGTAAAGAGGGAACAAAGCAGCAAGGGGAAAACAACAAGTTAAAAACTAGGAAACTCCCAAAAGGCTATCTGCTGACTTTTCAGCAGAAACTCTGCAAGGCATAAGTGAGTGGACTATTTAAAGTGATAAAAGGAAAGGAGCAAACTTACAATCAAGAATACTCTACCTGGAAACAGTATCATTCAGATTTGAAGGAGAGATCAAAAGTTTTAGAGACAAGCAAAAGCTAAAAGAGTTTAGCACCAGCCCACCAGCTGTGTAAGAAATGTTAAAGGGGCTCTTCTAAACACAAAAGAAAAGTCCACAACTGGAAATATAAAAATTAAAAAGGGGGCTTCCCTGGTAGTGCAGTGGTTGAGAGTCTGCCTGCCGATGCAGGGGACATACGTTCTTGCCCCGGTCCAGGAAGATCCCACATGTCACGGAGTGGCTAGGCCCATGAGCCATGGCCACTGAGTCTGTGTGTCCAGAGCCTGTGCTCCACAACGGGAGAGGCCACAACAATGAGAGGCCCGCGTCCTGCAAAAAAAAAAAAAAGAAATTAAAAAGGAAAAATCTCATTGGTAAAACCAATTATACAGTGAAAGTAGTCTGCATATAAACCTCATGGTAACCACAAACCAAATATCTATAATAGATAAACACACAAAAGGGGGAAGGAATCCAAACATGACACTAAAGATAGTCAGCAACCACAAGGGAATAGAGCAAAAGAAGAAGAAACAAAACAGAACCACAAAAAGAGCAGGGAAAGAATTTTAAAATGACAATAAGTACATACCTGTCAAACATTACTCTAAATGTAGATGAACTAAATACTTTAATCAAAGAGAGTGGCTGAATAGATTTTTTAAAAAGACCCATATATATGTTGTCTACAAGAGAGTCACTTGAGATTTAAAGACACACAGTAACTGAATATGAAGGGATGAAAAAAGTTATTTCATGCAAATGGAAATAAAAGTACATTTGGAGTATCTATACTTATATCAGATAGACTTTAAAACAAAGACTGTAACAAGAGACAAGGATATTACATAATGATGTAGGGATTAGTCCAAGAAGAATATAACAATTGAAAATATATATGTACCCAACATAGGAGAACCTAAAGGCATAAAGCAAATATTCACAAATAAAAAGAAAGACATTGACAATAATGCTAGGGAATTTGAACACCCCACTTATATCTAAGGGAAATCATCTAGACAGAAATCAATAAGGAAACACTGGCTTTAAAAATCACATTACAAAAGATGGACTTAATAGATATATAAAGAACAGCCCATCCCAAAGCAGAGAGAATACATATTTTTTTCAAGTGAACAAGGAACATATTCCAGGATAGATCACATGCAAGGCCACAAAACAAGTCTCAGTAAATTTAAGAAAACTGAAATAGTATCAAGTATCTTTTCTGACCACAATGCTATGAGTCTAGAAATCAAACACACACACACACACACACACACACACACACACACACAAAGACTGCAGAAAACCATAAATATGTGGAAGCAGTATACTACTAAACAACCAAACGGTCAATTAAGAAATCAAAGAAAGAATCAAAAAATATCTGGAGACAAATAAAAACACAATGATTCAAAATCAATAGTTTGGCTTTTCCTCAGCACTGCTTACAGAGATGACAACCATCACCTACGCAGCATCATGGCTGCCCTCAGACCCCTTGTGTAGCCCAAGATCATCAGAAAGAGGATCAAGAAGTTTATCCAGCACCAGTGAGACCAATATGTCAAAATTAAGTGTAACTGGTAGAAACCCAGAGGCAGTGAAAACAGGGTGTGCAGGAGATTCAAGGGTAAGATCTTGAGGCTCCACATCTGTTATGACAGCAACAAGAAAATAAAGCACGTGTGCTTCTGGAAGTTCCTGGTCCACAATATCAACAAGCTTGAAGTGCTTCTAAGGTGCAAAATATCTTACTGCGCTGAGATTGTTCACAACATCTCCTCCAAGAACTGCAAAACCACTGTGGAAAGAGCAGCCCAGATGGCCATCAGAGTCACCAATCCCAATGCCAGCCTGCATAACAAAGAAAATGAATAGATAGCTCAGGTGCATATTATGTCTCTGTTAATAAAACCATGAAACTCAGAAAAAAATCAATGGGATGAGCAAGAGTGATCCTAAGAGGGAAGTTATAGCTATGCAGGCCTACCTCAAGAAACAAGAAAAATTTCAAATAAACAATCTAAACTTACACCTAAAAGAACTAGAAAAAGAAGAATCAACAAAACCCAACGTTTGTGGAAAGAAATAATGAAATCAGAGGAGAAATATACAAAATAGACTAAAAAAAATAAAAGAGAAAAGATCAATGCAGCTAAAAGCTAATCCTTTGAAAAGGTAATCAAAATTGGTAAATCTTAGCCAGAATCATGAAGGAAAAAAGAGAGAGGACCCAAATCAAAAAAGTGAAAAGGGAGAAGTTACAGCTGACACCACACAGATATACAAAGGATTACAAGAGATTACTACAAACAATTATATGCCAATTAAACAGACAACTTAGAAGAAATGGACAAATTCCTAGAAATTTACAAAATCCCAAGACTGAAATAGGAAGAAATAGAAAATATGAAGAGACCGATTATCAGTAATGAAATTGAATCAGTAATTTAAAGGCTTCCAACAAACAAAAGTTGAGGAGGAATGACTTCTACCAAACATTTGAAGGAAAGTTAGCACCTATCCTTCTCAAATTGTTCCAAAAATTTCAGAGGAGGGAATGGTGCCAGACTTATTCTAGGAGACCTGCATCACCCTGACACCAAAACCAGACAAGGTTATCACAGGAAAAGAAAATTGCAGGCCAATATCACTAATGAATATAGGTGCAAAAATCCTCAACAAAATAGTAGTCAACTGAATTCAGCTATACATTACAAGGATCATACATCATGACCAAGTGGGAGTTATCCCAGGTATACAAGGATGGTTCAGTTTCCACAAATCAATTAATGTGATACACCACATTAACAAATTGAAGAATAAAAATCATATGATCATCATAATAGATAATTTTGACAAAATTCAATATCCACTTGTGATAAAATTCTCCACAGAGCAGGTACAGAGGGAATATACCTCAACATAATAAAGGCCATGTATGACAAGCCCACAGCAAACACCATACTCAACAATTAAAAGATGAAATCATTTCTTCTAAGATCAGGAATAAGACAAGAATGCCCACTCTCACCACTTTCATTCAAACTAGTATTGGAGATCCTAGCCATGACAATCAGCAAAAAAGAAATAAAAAGAATCCAAGTTGGAAAGGAAGAAATAAAGCTGTCACTGTTTGCTGATGACATGGAAATAGCATGATGACATGCTATTAATGGAAAATCCTAAAGACACCACTAAAAAACTACTAGAACTCATCAATAAATTGAGAAAGGACCAGGACACAAAATTAACATAAAAAAATCTGTTGCATTTTTGTACCCTAATGAGAAAGAGAAATAAAACAATCCCATTTGCAATCACATCAGAAAAGAATAACATACCTAGGAATAAGTTTAACTAAGGAGGTAAAAGGCATGTACTCTGAAAACTGTGAGACACTGATGAAAGAACTTAAAGACTACATCAATGGAAAGATATATTGTGTTCATTTATTTGAAGAATTAACACTGTTAAAATGATCATTCTACCCAAGGCAACCTACAGATTCACTGCAATCCTTATCAAAATACTAATTAAATTTTTCACAGAACTAGAATAAATAATTCTAAAATTTATATGGAAACACAAAGTACCCTGAATCACCAAAACAATCTTGAGAAAGATGAACAAAGCTGGAGGTATCATGTTCCCTGATTCCAAACTCTACTACAGCTACAGTCATCACACAACACTTGTTTGGCACTAGCACAAAAACACACACATAAATGAATGGTTCAAAACAGAGAGCCAAAAAATAAACCAATGTTTATATGGGCAATCAATTCTATGAGAAAGTAGGCAAAAATATCCAATGGGGAAAAAACAGCCTCTTTAATAAATGATGTTGAGAAAACTGGACAGGTACATGCAAAAGAATCAAACTTTACTACTTTCTCACACCATATACAAAAATTAACTAAAAAATGATTAAAAACTTAAATGTAAGACCTGAACTCATTAATCTCAAAGAAGAAAATATAGGCAGTATGCTCTTTGACATCAGTCCTAGTAATATTTTTGTATGTGTCTCCTTAACCATGAGAACTAAAAGCAAAAATAAACAAATGGGACTGCATCAAACCAAAGAGCTTTTATTCAGCAAAGGAACTGTCTATAAAACAAAAAGGTCAACTACAGTATGGGATGAGATATTTGCAAATGATATCTGACATTGTCTTAATGTCCAAATCATACAAAGAACTCATATAACTCAACTTCAAAAACAAGCAACCTGATTAAACAATGGAGAGAGGATATGAATCAATGTTTTTCCAAAGAATATATACAGAATGGCCAACAGGGGCCTGACAAGAAGTCAACATCACTAATTATCAAGGAAATGCAAATCAAAACCACAATGAGATAACAGGTTCTATCATCTGAAAAGCTATCATCAAAAAGACAACTGTGTTGGCCAGGATATTTAGAAAAGAGAACCCTTGTGCACTGTCTGTGGGAATGTAAATTGATGCAACCACTATGGAAAATAGTATGGAGGTTCCTAAGAAAACCTATATATGGAATGACCACAGGATCCAGCAACTCCACTCCTGGATATTTACCTGAAGAAAACAAAAACTCTAATTCAAATAGATATATGTACCCCAATGTTCATTGCAACATTACCTACAATAGCCAAGATATGGCTAGTGCAATAGATGAATAGCCAAGTGCAATAGATGAATTGACAAATAAGACTGTGTATGTATACAATGAAATATTACTCAACCATGAAAAAGAAAAAAATCTTGCCATTTAAAACAGCATAGATGGACCTAGAGGGTATTATGCTAAGTGAATTGTCAGACAGAGAAAGAAAAATAATTTATGGTTTCATTTATATGTAGAATGTTAGAAATAAACCAGCATAACAAACCAAAAGCAGATCACAGATTCAGAGAAAAATTAGATGCTTGCCAGAGGGGAGGGGGTGGGAGGAGGAGAGAAATATGTGAGAGATATTACGCGGTACAAACTTCCAGTTGTAAAATAAGTGTCATGGGTATGTAATGTTTAGTGTGGGAAATATAATCAACAATTATGTAATATCTTTTCATGGTGATGTATGGTAAATAAGATCACCTTTTGATCATTCTGAAATGTATAGAAATATCAAATCACTATTTCATGTTCCAGGAACTAACATAGTGTTGTAGGTCAATTATGCTTCAAAAACGGACAGAAAAACTCATAGAAATTAGAGATCAGATTTTTGGTTACCAGAGGCAGCATGTTGGGGGAGGGAGAGTTGGATAAAGGCAGCTGAAAGTTACAAACTTTTAGTTATCAGATAAATAAGTATAGGGATGTAATTCACACTATGATAAATATAATTAAC
Organism: Neophocaena asiaeorientalis asiaeorientalis; assembly: GCF_003031525.2. NCBI lineage: Eukaryota > Metazoa > Chordata > Mammalia > Artiodactyla > Phocoenidae > Neophocaena > Neophocaena asiaeorientalis. The sequence goes on along the minus strand of NW_020174638.1, from coordinate 306,938 downwards.
ACTATTGTACATTATATATGAAAAGAGAGTAAATCCTGAGCTCTCATCACAAGAAGATATATTTCTCTATTTTTAAAATTTTGTATCTTTAAGAGATGATGAATGTTCACTAAATTTATTGTGGTAATTATTTCACAATGTATATAATTTAAATCATTATGCTATACACTGAAACTTACACAGTGCTGTATATCAATTATATATAAATAAATCTGGAAGAAAAAACTCATAAAAAAGAAAGGTACCCAGAAATGCAAATTCTCTGCCACATGACCATATGTTTCAGAGATTGTGTAGAACTCCTAATCATTTTCTTTAAGGATTTGATCACAGTTAAATACAAATTTACTTGGGTAAGATCATTTAACAGACTAACTAGGTGTCTATAATTTTAGAGATGGAAGATACTATAGAATTCTCACTTTGCTATATCCTCTCTTTACTTCTCTTTCCTCTCCCTTCTGCTGAGTTTCTCTCTTCTCATTTCTTACTCCACTTTTCCCCACACCACCTTTCCTTTCTTCTTTGGTGTTCTAAGATGTGTTCACAATTTAAAATCTGTACATATAAACCAGTAAGAACATATTTGAAATTTTAAAAGTTCACAAGAAAAATATTTTTGTAGGTGCTTTTCCTAGTAAAGGGGTCAGCATAAGTAATAAAATTTACTTCAGGGCTATATGCCATTTTTTAAAAGGAAAAATGATCTTCTTGGTAATGGAAAGTAAAATCTGGAGTAGTTTTCAAGGAAGAAAAATATGGTTCAAAGATTAATAATACATAATAAGTTAACATAATTTAAATGTTTCATGAGCAATCTGAGAGTAGAGTTTCAAGAGCCAGACCTCAAGTAGGAAAGAAAGTGGGAGAAAATTTCTGCAAGGAGAGGGACTATGTCACTGTTACATGACAGCAGTGGATGTCTAGTCACTATTGTCAGTGACTGACAGTAGTCAGTGCAAAAAATCCTTGTGCTGATCATGGACAAGGACATTAGGAACACTTCAAAAGGGAAATGTTTCTCTTATAGAATGTCTTGCCTGAAGCATAAAAATTTACATTTGGATTTCATTCCAACTGTTTCTAACCTGCTGAAGCTAATATTGGAACATGAAATTTGACCCTAGGACACCAGACCATTACTGAAACTAACTGAATATTTTCCTGACTAAGGAACAAATAAATTATTTTAACCAACTGTGTACAGGACTATGGACTCATTCTATCCTCTCCAATGTGCTAGCTTTCAGTGCTAATTAGCATAATGACCATGAGCTCCTTTTCGGTCTGCAAGATACCTGAGCTTTCCCTTCACCAAAATATACAGTGAATCTAATAACAGTGCATATTTCCTTTGCTTGACACAGCTGTGTAATTTTTAGCTTTGTTGGCATTTGTTTTATTTGGCAGACTTACAGCTAATACTTAATTTGAAAACATTTTTTACTGTCCTCTATTTCCCTTTCTCATCTCCAAACTTTAGCTAAAATTCCAGTATACAAAAGAGTATTTCCTTAGTACTGTTTTTGGAAATGTCTCCTAAAACCCCACTTTTATTCTCTTCTACCTGTAAAAGTTCTCCTTAATCTTCCATTAATCTGACCCTTGAACCAGTCATGCAGTTCTATCTCTTATTCCCATGATAATAAACTTCAATTACTCCTGCTTAAAGGATAAAATTCAAACTCCCAGAGTTTCATTAAAGAGTTGTCAAATCTTGTTCTACAACATGTTTCCAGTCATATTTATTTCTAGTCTTCGGAATTTATGCATTGTTGGTTTCTTTAAAATCTATTATTATTTGAATCTGCCCAACTTAATTACTTCCTTATTTCTTCAAGTTCCATCTTTCATCTAGAACATCACGTTTGCCTCTTCAAACTCTACTGATGTTTAAGGACCTGATTAAAGTCCTTCCATCTCCAAAAAGCCTTTGAGAGCTTGCCTCTAGTTATTGCTCACATCCCCTGAAGTCCTAGTTTTCATTACATATGCCATTTATGTGGTGACTTAGTATGTACTATTTGATAGTCTCTTTTGACTTGTGATTCTGTATTGTAATTTAGCTTTCTACTGGCTTTTTATCAAATTTGATAGGGACAAAGTACAGGGACAAAGTTGGTGACTAATTCCACTAGGAGACTGTAAGTAAAGAAAAAAATGGGAGACCCCTGTAAGTTAATGATTATTCAAGAAAGCAACTTTGCTTAACCACAAAACCAAGCAGGCTTGCTTAGCAAAAAACATGCCACAGAAGCATGAGACATGCCTCAAAACAATTAAACAATGGTGGCATGAGGTCCACATCCTGCCCAGTGAGCTCAGTAAGTTAATGATTCCTAGGACATGCTCCTCTGCTTGCACTAAAAACAAATATATAAGGAAAAGGTGACATTATACTAAAACCTGAGATTATTTACCATTTTTAGCATATGTTATCACCTTTTTGCTCATTTCCATTGCACCATGACAGTCCTGGCTTGTCCATGTAGGGACAAGAAAACTCCTTGGCCCAACATGGAGGAAGAACTGATGATGGAAGTGTGATATTTACTCAAGAATGAGGAAGAAGGTGGTCTTTTCCCTCTCCCCACCAAGTTTTATGCATTAACCCCCTATAAATTTTTCCTTTGATTATAAAACTGTAGCCCACTAAGTTCTCGGGACATGGCACCCTCTCACCCACCCACCTGTAAGCCTCACAATCATCTTATTCTAATAGATCACTTATCTATCACTTTGCCTCTCACTGAATTCTTTCTGTGCTGAGACATAAAGAACCGGAGCTTGTCGGAGCCCCACAATATGTCACCTAGTGCAACGGCCCCCAACCCTTTTTGTCACCAGGGACTGGTTTTGTGGAAGACAATTTTTCCATGGACAGATGGGAGAAGGAGGATAGTTCAGGCAGTAATGCAAGCAATGGGGAGTGATGGGAAGTGACAGACAAAGCTTCACTTGCTCACCTGCTACTCATCTTCTGCTGTGCGGCCTGGTTCCTAATGGGCCACAGACCAGTCCCGGTCCACAGTCTGGGGGTTGGGGACCCCTGATCCAGCAGCTTCAAACTCATGTCACATGAACTTCTTTTCTTTTATGCATCTGTGTATTTTCCTCAGTAACTAAAGTATTTTCCTCAGTCCAACTGTTGAGTCTAGTAAAGATTGTTGAGCACCTATGATAAAGCAGACATCATTCTAGGCTCAGGGTGTACCACAGTCAGGATGTACTGTGTTAAAGTTTTGGTTACATATAATCTGTGAATTTAAGCAGCTTAAAACCACAAATATTTATTTCTCACTGAAGCACCCTGGTTATCATAGATTGTCTAGGCATCCTATGCACTCCCAGATGCAGGCTTCCAGAGCAAACACCTTCTGGAACATAGCTGTATCTTGGCAAAGAGAAAGAAAGGATTGTAAGTCTCACACTGACTCAATGTTTTCCACATGGAAGTGCTATGCAGCACTTCTGCTCACATTTTTACTGGTAAAACAAGTCACATGTTCAAACCTTATATCAAAGGTGTAAGGAAGTGAAATCCTACCATATGCCCATGAATGGAACTTGAAATATTTAGTACTGTGGGCAGACAGCATGCAGTAGAGACATATGTGTCACACACTACTTCAACATAAGAAAAACACAACTTCACATGGTAAGCAATTGCCTATTAATATCTCATAAATTTTACACATAGTAGTGGGTACTATTGAAATATACCCTATGTATTCATTTGACTGGCATTTATGTATTCTGTATAGTTTCCTGTATAGTTTCTAATGATTGAATGCTTATTAGATAATAGTTGATAATAGTGAAGGATGACTGCATAATAGTCACAGCTTTTTCCTTCATCATATGCTCAAAATAGTTAAGCTTTAGAATTAAGCACTAGTCAAAGCTGAATGAAAATAAGAAACACTCAATTTAATTATTTCATGGTCTAGTCTCTGGAAAGAAGAACTAGTTAAAGCAGATAAAAATAATTTAGAACTAAGAATAATCTTATACTTGTTTTTAAAGTTTATTTAAAAGATGTGAATTAGTTTAGAAAATATGCTACCTGAAACAGAGGTTTGGGACAATGTTGTTTGTTATTCAAAATAATGTAAAATACATTAATTGCATTAACCCCTCATAAAATTCATAGTCTCTGGGTGCATCCTCTCACCTGAGTGTCTGATGGAAGAGGAACCTTGCCATCTTCATTTTATTGCCTGTCCATTTTCTTCCATAAAAAGTAATCCTGTGAAACTCTGGAAGGTTTCATGCTGAGTAGTACTTCCCAGAACTGCTGTCAGTGTCCTTGTCCTCATGGTGAGACAGAGCCATCCTCTGCCTCTGCAGGAGGCCCTCCAACACTAGCAGAAGAGAAGAAACAGTAATCTAATATACAGGCAGAACTCCTAGATGAATGTGCTAAATAGGCGCCTGTCCCTCAGGCGGATGCCTATGATATAAGCATGTGAGCCTCCTTCACTTCATGTCTGGACACCATCTGCTGCCTCTGCTGGACCTTGGGGTAGCCGTGTGGATGAAAGGCTCTTGGTGCTGCAGCCAGGAGTCAGTGCTGTGCCTCTGAGAAGGGAGAGCCAACTTCAGGACACTGGTCCACAAGAGACCTCACAACTCCACATAATATCAAATGACGAAAATCTCCCAAAGATCTCCATCGTCAAATCAGCTTTACAACAAATGTTAAAGGAACTTCTCTAGGCAAGAAACAGAAGAGAAGGAAAAGACCTACAATAATGACCCCAAAACAATTAACAAAATGGGAATAGGAACATACATATCAATAATTTCCTTAAATGTAGATGGATTAAATGCTCCAACCAAAAGACACAGATTGGCTGAATGGATACAAAAACAAGATCCATATATATGCTGTCTACATGAGGCCCACTTCAGACCTAGAGAGACATACAGACTGAAAGTAAAGAGATGGAAAAATATATTCCACACAAATGGAAACCAAAAGAAAGCTGGAGTAGCAATTCTCATATAAGACAAAATAGACTTTAAAATAAAGACTATTAGAAGAGTAAAAGAAGGACACTAAATAATGATCAAGGGATCGATCCAAGAAGAAGATGTAACAATTGTAAATATTTTTGCACCCAACATAGGAGCACCTCAGTACATAAGGCAAATACTAACAGACAAAAAAAGGGAAATCGACAGTAGGGGACTGTAACACTCCACTTTCACCAATGAACAGATCATCTAAAATGAAAATAAAAAAGGAAACACAAGCTTTAAAAGATACATTAAAAAAGATGGACTTAAATGGTATTTATAGGACATTCCATCCAAAAACAATAGACTACACACTTTTCTCAAGTACTCATGGAACATTTTCCAGGATAGATCATACCTTGGGTCACTAATCAAGCCTTGGTAAATTTAAGAAAATTGAAATAGTATCAAGTATCTTTTCTGACAACAATGCTATGAGACTAGATATCTATTACAGAAAAAGATCTGTAAAAAATACAAACACATGGAGGCTAGACAATACACTACTTAATAATGAAATGATCTGAAGAAATCAAAGAGGAAATCAAAAAATACCTAGAAACAAAGGACAATGGAGACACGATGACCCAAAACCTATGGGATGCAGCAAAAGCAGTTCTAAGAGGGAAGTTTATAGCAATACAATCCTACCTTAAGAAACAGTAAACATCTCAAATAAACAACCTAACCTTGCACCTAACACAATTAGAGAAAGAAGAACAAAAAAACCCCAAAGTTAGCAGAATGAAAGAAATCATAAAAATCAGATCAGAAATAAATGAAAAAGAAATGAAAGAAACGATAGCAAAGATCAATAAAACTAAAAGCTGGTTCTTTGAGAAGATAAGCAAAATTGATAAACCATTAGCAAGACTTCTCAAGAAAAAGGGAGAAGACTCAAATCAATAGAATTAGAAATGAAAAAGCAGAAGTAACAACTGACTCTGCAGAAATACAAAAGATCATGACAGATTACTACAAGCAACTTTATGCAAAAAAAATGGATAACCTGGAAGAAATGGACAAATTCTTAGAAATACACAACCTACCAAGACTGAATCAGGAAGAAATAGAAAATATGAACAGACGAATAACAAGTACTGAAATTGAAACTGTGATTAAAAATCTTCCAACAAAAAAAAGTCCAGGACCAGGTGGCTTCACAGGCGAATCGTATCAAACATTTAGAGAAGAGGTAACATCTGTCCTTCTCAAACTCTTCCAAAATGTTGCAGAAGGAGGAACACTCCCAAGTTCATTCTACAAGGTCACCATCACCCTGATACCAAAACCACAGAAGGATGTCACAAAGAAAGAAAACTACAGACCAATATCACTGATGAACATAGATGAAAAATCCTCAACAAAATACTAGCAAACAGAATCCAACAACACATTAAAATGATCATACACCATGATCAAGTGGGGTTTATTTGAGGAATGCAAGGATTCTTCAATATACGCAAATCAATCAATGTGATACACTATATTAAAAAATTGAAGGAGAAAAACCAAATGATCATCTCAATAGATGCAGAGAAAGCTTTTGACAAAATTCAACACCCATTTATGATAGAAGCCCTCCAGAAAGTAGGCATAGAGGGAACTTTCATCAACATACTAAAGGCCATATCTGACAAAACCACAGCCAACATCGGCCTCAATGGTGAAAATCTGAAAGCATTTCCACTAAGATCAGGAATAAGACAAGGTTGCCCACTCTCACCACTCTTATTCAACACAGTTTTGGAAGTTTTAGCCACAGCAATCAGAGAAGAAAAGGAAATAAAAGGAATCCAAATCAGAAAAGAAGAAGTAAAGCTGTCACTGTTTGCAGATGACATGGTACTATACGTAGAGAATCCTAAAGATGCTACCAGAAAACTAGTAGAGCTAATCCATGAATTTGGTAAAGTAGCAGGATACAAAATTAATGCACAGAAATTTCTGGCATTCCTATATACTAATGATGAAAAATCTGAAAGTGAAATCAAGAAAACACTCCCATTTACCATCGCAACAAAAAGAATAAAATATCTAGGAATAAACCTACCTAAGGAGACGAAAGACCTGTATGCAGAAAATTATAAGACACTGATGAAAGAAATTAACAATGATACAAATAGACGGAGAGATATACCATGTTCTTGTGTTGGAAGAATCAACATTGCGAAAATGACTCTAATACCCAAAGCAATCTACAGATTCAATGCAAGCCCTATCAAACTATCACTGGCATTTTCCACAGAAGTTGAACAAAAATTTTCACAATTTTTATGGAAACACAAATGACCCTGAAAGCCAAAGCCATCTTGAGAACAAAAAATGGAACTGGAGGAATCAGGCTCTCTGACTTCAGACTATAAAACAAAGCCACAGTAATCAAGACAGTATTGTACTGGCACAAAATCAGGTAAAAGGAAACGAAATTTAGCTATTTGTAATGAGGTGGATGGACCTAGAGTCTGTCATACAGAGTGAAATAAGTCAGAAAGAGCAAGACAAATACCGTATGCTAACACATATATATGGAATTTAAGAAAAAAAAAGTCATGAAGAACCTAGCAGTAAAACCAGAATAAAGACACAGACCTACTAGAGAATGGGCTTGAAGATATGGGGAGGGGCAAGGGTAAGCTGTGACAAAGTGAGAGAGAGGCATGGACATATATACACTACAAAAACTAAAATAGATAGATAGTGGGAAGCAGCTGCATTGCACAGGGAGATCAGCTTAGTGCTTTTTGACCACCTAAAGGGGTGGGATATGGAGGGTGGGAGGGAGTGAGACGCAAGAGGGATGAGATATGGGAACATTTGTATATGTATAACTGGTTCACTTTGTTATAAAGCAGAAACTAACACACCATTGTAAAGCAATTATACTCCAATAAAGATGTAAAAAAAAAAAAAGTAATCCTGTAAAATGCATCTGCATTAGAGTGAGGAAAAGACAACAGAGAACCTCCAATATAAACAGAACCTGCAGGTGTTGCTTTCTCCATATATGTATTTGTTCTGTAAATCTAGTCTTACCTTGTAAAGTTAATGAGACTCCTCCAAGCATTTGAAATGACTACAAAGTTGAACTCACATAACTAGAGATATAAATGGAGGTTAACCTTACTTACCTATTATAATTCCTATGTTAACAGTCTCATAAAAGCTTGGGTTAAGTGAAAAGAAATTTTAAACATTCTGTTGCATATATTTTGAGACTACTGAGAACTGGGCAGTACAGTTAGGTCACCAAATGTAAGGCCCTTGTGAAGAGGAAGAAAAAGTGGTACCTCAGAAGTAATATAAGGTGATGGGAAAAGCATAAAAGCATTAGACAGGGATTCAATAGCATGATAAGTGAGGAGAGGAGCAAGAAATGGAAAAAGGAAGAGAGAAAGAGGAAAAGAGAGATGGAGAGAGAGAATGTGCATGATCATATGCTACATTTGTAGTGAAGGACCAGAACTGTAATTGATAACTAAAGGCACCTACGTTTTCCTCGGAGGGGTGTGTGTGTGTGTGTGTGTGTGTGTGTGTGTGTGTGTGTGTGTGTGTGTGTGTGTGTGTGTGTGTGTGAGGCATTAAACTATGTTTTAATGAAGTATATCATACATTCACTAAGGACACAAAACCTAAGCATACAACTCAATGCATTTTATTTATTTATTTATTTTAAAATTAATTTTTATTGGAGTATAGATGCTTTACAATGATGTGTTAGTTTCTGCTGTGCAGCAAAGTGAATCAGCTATATGTATACATATAGCCTCTCTTTTATAGATTTCCTTCCCATTTAAGTCACCACAGAGAACTGAATACAGTTCCCTGTGCTATACAGTAGGTTCTCATTAGTTATCTATTTTATACATATTAGTGTATATCTGTCAATCCCAATCTCTCAATCATCCCACCCTCTTCTTTCCCCCTTGGTAACCATAAGTTTGTTTTCTACATTTGTGACTCTATTTCTGCTTTGCAAATAAGTTCATCTGTACCATTTTTCTACATTCCACCTATACTCAATATTATATGATATTTGTTTTTCTCTTTCTGACTTACTTGACTCTGTATGACAGTCTCTAGGTCCATCCACAAAATAGGTCCAAAATGACACTATTTTGTTACTTTTTATGGCTGAGTAACATTCCATTGTATATATGTATCACAGCCTGTTTATCCACTCCTTTGTCAGTGGACATTTAGATTGCTTCCTTGTTCTGGTTATTGTAAATAGTGTTGCAATGAACATCAGTGTGCATTCATTGCATTTTTACAAAGTTAAACCACCTGTGTAATCACCACCCAAATAAAGAGACAGAGCATTTCCAGAGCCTGAAAAGCTCCCTATTTTATTGCCTCAAGATTCACTACACCCTCCCATATTCTTTTTTTATTATTATTTTTTATACAGAGGCTTTTATTAGTTATCTATTTTATACATATTAGTGTATATTTGTCAATCTCAATCTCCCAGTTCATCCCACCACCACCACCCCCTCCACTTTCTCCCATTTTTGTCCATACATTTGTTCTCTACATCTGTGTCTCTATTTCTGCCTTGCAAACTGGATCATCTCTACCATTTTTTCTAGATTCCATATATATGCATTAATATAAGACATTTGCTTTTCTCTTTCTGACTTACTTCACTCTGTATGACTGTCTCTAGATCCATCCACATCTCTACAAATGACACAGTTTCATTCGTTTTCATGGCTGAGTAATATTCCAGTGTATATATGTACCCCATAATCTTCATTATCCATTCATCTGTCAATAGGCATTTAGGTTGCTTCCATGACCTGGCTATTGTAAATAGTGCTGCAAAGAACATTAAGGTGCACGTGTCTTTTTGAATTATGTTTTTTTTCTGGGTATATCCCCAGTAGTGGAATTGCTAGGTCGTATGGTAATTCTATATTTAGCTTTTTAAGGAACCTCCATACTGTTTTCCATAGTGGCTGTACCAATTTATATTCCCACCAACAGTCCAAGAGGTTCCTCTTTCTCCACACACTCTCCAGCATTTGTTGTTTATAGGTTTTCTGATTATGCCCATTCTAACATAATGGTGTTAGGTTATAATTCATTGTAGTTTTTATTTGCATTTTTCTAATAATTAGTGATGTTGAGCATCCTTTGATGTGTTTCCTGGCAATCTGTATATTTTCTTTGGAGAAATGTCTATTTAGGTCTTCTGCCCATTTTTGGATTGGGTTGTTTGTTTTCTTGATATTGACCTGCATGAGCTGCTTGTAAACTTTGGAGATTAATCCTTTGTCAGTTGCTTCATTTGCAAATATTTTCTCCCATTCTGAGGGTTGTCTTTTTGTCATGTTTATGGTTTCCTTTGCTGTACAAAAGCTTTGAAGTTTCATTAGGTCCCATTTCTTTATTTTTGTTTTTATTTCCATTACTCTAGGAGGTGGGTCAAGAAAGATCTTGCTGTGATTTTTGTCAATTGGTGTACTTCCCATGTGTTCCTCTAAGAGTTTTATAGTGTGTAGTCTTACATTTAGGTCTTTAATCCATTTTGGGTTTACTTTTGTATATGGTGTTAGGGAGTGTTCTAATTTCATTCTTTTACATGTAGCTGTCCAGTTTTCCCAGCACCACTTACAGAAGAAAAGCACCACTTTTCTCCATTGTATATCCTTGTCTCCTTTGTCATAGATTAGGTGGCCATCGGTGTGTGTGTTTATCTCTGGGCTTTCTATCCTGTTGCATTGATCTATATTTCTGTTTTGTGTCAGTACTTTATTGTCTTGATTACTGTAGCTTTGTAGTATAGTCTGAATTCAGGGAGCCTGATTCCTCCAGCTCCATTTTCTTCCCTCAATACTGCTTTGGCTATTCAGGCTCTTCTGTGTCTCCATACAAATTTTAAGATTTTTTATTCTAGTTCTGTGAAAAATGCCATTGGTAATTTGATAGGGATTGCATTGAATCTGTAGATTGATTTGTGTAGTATACTCATTGTCACAATATTGATTCTTCCAATCCAAGAACATGGTATATCTCTCCATCTGTTTGTGTCATCTTTGTTTTCTTTCATCAGTCTTTTAGTTTTCTGAGTACAGGTTTTTTACCTTCTTAGGTCGGTTTAATCCTAGGTATTTTATTCTTTTTGTTGCAATGGTAAATGGGAGTGCTCCCTTAATTTCATTTTCTGATCTTTCATTGTTAGTCTATAGGAAAGCAAGAGATTTCTGTGCATTAATTTTGTATCCTGCAACTTTACCAAATTCATTGATTAGCTCTAGTAGTTTTCTGGTGGCATCTTTAGGGTTCTTTATGTATAGTATCATGTCATCTGCAGTGACAGTTTTACTTCTTCTTTTCCAATTTGTATTCTTTTAGTTTCTTTCTCCTCTCTGATTGCCATGGCTAGGACTTCCAAAACTGTGATTAATAACAGTGGTGAGAGTGGACGTCCTTGCCTTGTTCGTGATCTCAGTGCTAATGCTTTCAGTGTTTCACCTTTGAGAATGATGTTTGCTGTGGTTTTGTCATATATGACCTTTATTATGTTGAGGTAGGCTCTCCCTATGCCCACATTCTGGAGAGTTTTTATTATAAATGGGTGTTTAATTTTGTCAAAATCTTTCTCTGCATCTATTAAGAATATCATTTTTTTATTTTTATAAATATTTATTTATTTTTTAATTTATTTTGCGGTACGTGGGCCTCTTACTGCTGTGGCCTCTCCCATTGCGGAGCACAGGGTCTGGACGCGCTGGCTCAGTGGCCATGGCTCATGGTCCCAGCCGCTCTGCGACATGTGGGATCTTCCCGTACCGGGGCACGAACCCGTGTCCCCTGCATCCACAGGCAGACTGTCAACCACTGCACCACCAGGGAAGCCCTCATATGGCTTTTATTCTTCAGTTTGTTAATACGGTGTATCACATTGATTGATTTGTGTATATTGAAGAATCCTTGCATTCCTGGGTTAAATCTCACTTGATCATGGTGTATGATCCTTTTAATGTGTTGTTGAATTCTGTTTGGTAGTATTTCGTTGAAGACTTTTGTATCTATATTCATCAGTGATATTGGTCTATAATTGTCTTTTTTTGTAGTATCTCTTTCTGGTTTTGGTATCAGGGTGATGGTGGTCACATACGATGAGCTTGGGAGTGTTCCTTCCACTGCAACATTTTGGAAGAGTTTGAGAAGAATGGGTGTTAGCTCTTCTCTAAATGTTTGATAGAATTCACCTGTTGAGCCATCTAGTCCTGGACTTTTGTTTGTTGGAAGATTTTTAATCACAGTTTCAATTTCATTACTTGTGTTTGGTCTGTTCATTTTTTCTTTTCTCCATTGTATATCCTTGTCTCCTTTGTCATAGATTAGGTGACTATATTTTGTAGTTCTTCTTGCTTCTGCTGTCTGCGCTCTGATCCCCTCCCATATTCTGTAGTCATATTCTGACTTCTATCTTCACAGAGTGGTTTTGGCTTATTTGAAATTTCATAAATGGAATTACATGAAATACACCCTTTTTATACCTGGTTTCTTTACCTCAGTGGTATATTTTTGAGACTCATTCATGCTTTTTGTGTAGCTATCATTTGTTCTTTTCTATTGTTCTACCTTATTCTGTTCTATGACTATAACACAACTTATTCATTCTATCATCAATTACTTTAGGGTTGGTTCTAGTTTGAGGCTATTATGAATTCTGCTGCTACTAATCTTCCTAGTATGTCTTTTTCACATATGCAACATTCTTTTTGGGCATTTACCAAGTATTGAAGTTTGGGGAGCATAAGGTATTCTCAGCTTCAGAGGATATTGCCAAGCAGTTTTCCGTATAGCTCTACCTATTTACACTCTGGTCAGCAGTGTATAAAAATTACAAATTCTATGCATTCTCATTAATACTGGATATTGTCACTGTACTTATATATGTATTTTAATTTTTGCTATTCTGTTGATTATATATTGTATTTCATTGTGATTTTCATTTGCATTTCTAAAATGACTACTGAATTTGAACACTGATCAGAAGTCTATGACATTTCAATATTTTGTTTTGGGAGGTACCCATTCAGATCAGCCATATTTGAGGCTTTGTCTGCATTTTTATTATTGATTTGTGGGCATTCTTCATGTATTCTGGATACAAATTATTTGTCAGGTAAGTATAACAAATACCTTCTCCCACACCGTACTTTTCTTTTCTCTCTCTTATACAGTATCCTCAAATGAATAGATGGTTCTTAATTTTTAATAAAGCCCAATTCATTGATCTTTTTACTTGATTTTGATGATTTCTCATAAATTTAAGAAATATTTGCTCACCTAAATATTATGACAGACTATATGGTGATTTAGACACAATATTGCTTTACTTTCACCTTTAGTTTTGCAATTTACTTAAAATTGTTTTTGTTTTTGGTAAGAGGAAAAGATCAATGTTTAGAAACTTTTTTCCATACAGATATGTACTTGATGCAGCACTATTTCCTGAAAAGACCATAATTTCTCTCCTCCCATCCCCTCCTCCTGCTTTTCTCATCAGGTGACCCTGTATGTGTAGCTCTGTTTCTGGGATCTCTTTTCTGTCCCATTGTTTCATTTAGTTACCTTTACATAATTGCCAGGCGGTTTTAATAATATAGCTTTATAATATGCCCTGCTAGTATAAATTCTCCATCTTTGATGTTTTTGTCCGTTTTAGAATTAGATTGTCAATTTCCACATGCCAAAATAAATGACTCCTGGAGTTTTGATTCAGATTGGGTTAAATCTTTGGATCAATTTAGAAGAGATTGAAATATTTACACTATTGAATCTTCCAATACATGAACATGTTCTATCTCTCCATTTATTTAGGTCTTCTTTAATTTCTCTTGGTAATTTTTGTAATTTTCAGAATAGAGATATACACGCTTATTATTAGATTAATCCTAAGTATTTGATGCTATTATGAATGGTGTTTTAAATTTCATTTCCATTTGTTTGTTGCCACTATATCAAAATACAATTGAAGTGTTTATATTGATAAGCTACCCCAAATCTTATCTAATGGCACCTATTAATTCCAGGCATTTATTTCTGAATTCTTCTGTATGTTCTACCTATACAGTTATGTTGTCTACTTCTGAGTTCATTTTTTTCTTTCTTTATTGCACTGAGTAAGGCCTTTAGGATACTTTTGAACTGAATTGGTGATAGCAGACATTTTAATTTTGTTCCTTATCTCTGGGATAAACATTCAACTAGTCTCAATAATTTTGTAGATAATATTTTTTATCAGATTAAGAATTTTCTTTTCTATTTTTAGTTTGTTAAGAGGTTTTGGGATATTTTAGGTTTTTTAAAATAACGATTAGGTATTGAAGTTGATTAAAAATTTGAATGTATTAAGATGATTATATTATTATGTTAATGTGATAATTTACATTGACCAATTTTTTTTTTTGGCCAACTTGTTTTTAAAAATGGATTGACTTTTTAAAAATTGAAATTATTCAGATTTTCTAATTTGTTCTTGTATCAGATTTTTAGAGTTATGTTTTCTCTGAGCAATTTTTAATTTTACCTAAAATTTCATATTTATTGACATATAAGTATTTATATTCCACTCTTATTATCTATTGATATTTTAAGTATGTGTAGTGATATAAACTTTTTGAGACTCTTGTACCTTGTTTTTGATTTAATAGATTTTTTGTTCTCATGTATACTTTTCTTCTACTTTTATTTGTGCTTCATTTGCAATATATATATATATTTTAAACATCTTTATTGGGGTATAATTGCTTTACAATGGTGTGTTTTTAAAACATTTCTTTATGAAAAACCTTATAATTTTACAAATAGGTCTTGAAGGCAATAATTTCTCTGAAAGTACTTCATTAACTGCATGCCACAAAATTTGATATATTGTTTTCTTTAGTGATTATTTAACATATTTTCTAATTTTACATTTTTATTGACCATTAGAGTATTCAGAAATGTTTTCTTAAATTTTTGAAAATTTAGGGATTTTAATTTTCAAACATTCATTTTTAGTTTCTATTTTGATTCATTACAATCAGTGAAGATATTCTGTATGTTTTAATTTGTTTTATATTTTATTTGATTTATGATCCAACATATTATCCATTATTGTAAACTTTGCATGGTTATTAAAAATGTGTTCTACACTTTTTGTGACCTAACTAGATCATTTTGATAACAGTATTTTTCAATTTCTCTATCTATTGATTCATTGTCAGTTTGTCTATCAGTTTGTAAAGACAGCTTTTTTTTTTAACATCTTTATTGGGGTATAATTGCTTTACAATGGTGTGTTAGTTTCTGCTTTATAACAAAGTGAATCAGTTATACATATACATATATTCCCATATCTCTTCCCTCTTGCATCTCCCTCCCTCCCACCCTCCCTATCCCACCTCTCCAGGTGGTCACAAAGCACTGAGCCGATATCCCTGTGCCATGTGGCTGCTTCCCACTAGCTATCTACCTTACATTTGCTAGTGTGTATATGTCCATGACTCTCTCTCGCCCTGTCACAGCTCACCCTTCCCTCTCCCCATATCCTCAAGTCTGTTCTCCAGTAGGTCTGTGTCTTTATTCCTGTCTTACCCCTAGGTTCTTCATGACATTTTTTTTTTCTTAAATTCCATATATATGTGTTAGCATA
>NW_020174638.1:272241-290987 GCF_003031525.2 Neophocaena asiaeorientalis asiaeorientalis | reverse complement strand
AGATTAATCCTTTGTCAGTTGCTTCATTTGCAAATATTTTCTCCCATTCTGAGGATTGTCTTTTGGTCTTGTTTATGGTTTCCTTTGCTGTGCAAAAGCTTTGAAGTTTCATTAGGTCCCATTTGTTTATTTTTGTTTTTATTTCCATTACTCTAGGAGGTGGGTCAGTAAGGATCTTGCTGCGATTTATGTCATAGAGTGTTCTGCCTATGTTTTCCTCTAAGAGTTTGATAGTTTCTGGCCTTACATTTAGGTCTTTAATCCATTTTGAGCTTATTTTTGTGTATGGTGTTAGGGAGTGATCTAATCTCATATCTTTACAAGTATCTGTCCAGTTTTCCCAGCACCACTTATTGAAGAGGCTGTCCTTTCTCCACTGTACATTCCTGCCACCTTTATCAAAGATAAGGTGTCCATATGTGCATGGGTTTATCTCTGGGCTTTCTGTCCTGTTCCATTGATCTATCTTTCTGTTTTTGTGCCAGTACCATACTAAGACAGTTGTTTTTAAACCTCTGGCTCTGGCTTAGGCTTTTCTATTTATCGCTCTCTTTCTGCTTTTATTTTATATTTTGGTAGCATACAAATTTATGTTAGTTATATCTTTCCCCTGAATTAGCCACTTTTATTATTATTAAATGCTCATCTTTATCTCTAGTAATAAATCTTACCTTAAAGTCTATTTAGTCAATGAATTTATATACACAAGTTTCAGTTACTATTTTCATGGTATATCATATCTCCTTGATATTTTGAATTTTATCTTTCTGTGTCATTTTATTTTAGATGTAATTCTACAGAGGATCAAATATTGTTTGTTTCTTTTTTGTCTATTACTTGGCCTATTTATTTTTATTGTCTGATAATCTTTGCATTTTAATTGAAATATTTATTTATTTTTAATTTAATTATGGTTAAATTTACAAAGTTGTGTTAGTTTCAAGTGTACAGAAAAGTGATTCAGTTATACACTCACACACACATATATATATGTGTATAAATACACACACACACACACACACACACACACACACACACACACACATATATATATATATTCTTTTTGAGATTCTTTTCCATTATGGGTTATTACAAATTATTGAGTATAGTTCCCTGTGCTATACAGTAGGTCCTTGTCGTTTACTTATTTTATATATAGTAGTGTGTATATGTTAAACCCAAATACCTAATTTATCTCTCTTTCCATCCCCTTTGGTAACTGTTTTGTAAATAAGTTTATTTGTATCATTTTTTAAGGTTCTACATATAAGTCATCTCATATGATATTTGTTTTTCTCTTGATAATCTCTAAGTCCATTCATGTTGCTACAAATGGCATTATTCCATTCTCTTTTATGGTTGAGTAATATTCCATTGTATATATGTACCACATCTTCTTTATCCATTCTTCTGTTGATAGACATTTGAGTTGCTTCCATATCTTGGCTATTGTAAATAGTGCTGCAATGAATATTGGAGTGCCTGTATTTTTTCAAATTAGTTTTCTCTGGATATACAGCCAGGAGTGGGATTGCTGGATCATAAGGAGTTCTATTTTTAGTTTTTTAAGGAATCTCCATACTTATCTCCATAGTGGCTGTACCAATTTACATTCCCTCCAACAGTGTAGGAGGGTTTCCTTTCCTCCACACCATCTCCAACATTTATTGTTTTTAGACTTTTTTTTAAAAACATCTTTATTGGAGTATAATTGCTTTACAATGGTGTGTTAGTCTCTGCTTTATAACAAAATGAATCAGTTATACATATACATATGTTCCCATATCTCTTCCTTCTTGCATCTCCCTCCCTCCCACCCTCCTTATCCCACCCCTCTAGGTGGTCACAAACCACCTAGCTGATCTCCCTGTGCTATGCAGCTACTTCCCACTAGCTATCTATTTTATGTTTGGTAGTGTATATATGTCCATGTCAGTCTCTCACTTTGTCACAGCTTACCCTTCCCCCTCCCCATATCCTCAAGTCCATGCCATTCTGACCAGTGTGGGGTTGTACCTCACTGTAGTTTTGATTAACATTTCTCTAATAATTAGCAATGTTGAGCATTTTTTCATGTGCCTGCTGGCCATCTGTATGTCTTCTTTGCAGAAATGTCTATTTAGGTCATCTGCCCATGTTTTGATTGAGTTATTTGGTTTTTTTTTTTTATATTGAGCTGCATGAACTGTTTGTAAATGTTGGAGATTAATTCCTTTTCAGTCTCTTCATTTGCAAATATTTTCTCCCATTCCATGGGCTGTCTTTTCATTTTTTTTATGGTTTCCTTTGCTGTGCAAACACTTTTAAGTTTAATTAGGTCCCACTTGTTTATTTTTATTTTCATACTCTAGGAGATGGATCCAAATACATATTGCTGCAATTTATGTCAAAGAGTGTTCTGCCTATGTTTTACTCTAAGAGTTTTATAGTATCTGGCCGTAATTTTATGTATTTGACCCATTTTGAGTTTATTTTTGTATATGGTGTTAGAGAATGTTCTAATTTCATTCTTATACATGTAGCTGTCCAGTTTTCCCAGCACCACTTATTGAAGAGATTCTTTTCTCCATTGTGTACTCTTGCCTCCTTTGCTATAGATTAATTGGCCATAGGTGGATGGGTTTATTTCTGGGCTTTCTATTCTGTTCCATTGATCTATATATCTGTTTTTGTATCAGTACCACAGAGTTTTGTACTGTAGCTTTGTAGTATAGTCTGAAGTCAGGGAGCCTGATTCCTCCAGCTGAGTTTTTCATTCTAAATATTGTTTTGGCTACTCAGTATCTTTTTGGTTTCAATACATATTGTAAAAAAATTTGTTCTGGTTTTGAGAAAAATGCCATTTGTGATTTGATAGGTATTGCATTGAATCTCTAGATTGTTTTGGGTAATATAGTCATTTTGACAATAGTGATTCTTCCAATCCAAGAACATGGTATGTCCCTCCATCTGTTGTGTCATTTTTTTATTTCTTTCATCAGCATCTTATAGTTTTTTGAGTACTTGTCTTTTGCTTCCTTAGGTAGGTTTATTCCTAGGCATTTTATTATTTTTGATACAATGGTAAATGGAATTGTTACCTTAATTTCTTTTTCTGTTCTTTCATTTTTAAGGTATAGGAATGTAAGAGATATGTGTATTAATTCTTTATCCTGCAAATTTACCAAATTCATCAATTAGCTCTTGTAGTTTTTTGTTAGTGTCTTTAGAATTTTCTGTGTATAGTATCATGTCATCTGCAAACAGTGACAGTTTTACTTCTTCTTCCAAATTTGAATTCCTTTCATTTATTTTTCTTCTCTGATTGCCATGGCTAGAACTTCCAAATCTATGTTGAATAAAAGTGGCAAGAGTGGACATCTTTGTCTTGTTCCTGATCTTGGAGGAAATACCTTTAATTTTTCACCATTGAGAATGATGTTAGCTGTGCGTTTGTCATATATGAACTTTATCATGTTGAGGTAGGTTCCCTCTATGCTCACTTTCTGGAGAGTATCACCAATGGGTGTTGAATTTTGTCAAAAGCTTTTTCTGCATTTATTGATTTATGGTCCTTTTAATGTATTGTTGGATTCAGTTTGCTAGTATTTTGTTGAGGATTTTTGTGTCTATGTTCAACAGTGATATTGGCCTATAATTTTATTTTTTTGTAGTATCTTTGTCTGGTTTTGGTATAAGGGTGATAGTGGCCTCATAGAATAAACTTGGAAGTGTTCCTTCTTCTGCAATTTTTTGGAATAGTTTCAGAAGGATAGGTGTTAATTCTTCTCTAAATCTTTGGTAGAATTCACCAAGAAGCCATTTGTCCTTGACTTTCGTTTGTTGGGAGTGTTTAAATTACTGATTCAGTTTCATTACTGGTAAGTGATCTGTTCATATTTTCTATTTCTTTCTGGTTCGGTCTTTTGAGGTTGTGCATTTTTAAGAATTTACCCATTTCTTCTAGGTTGTCCATTTTATTGACATATAGTTGCTTGTAGTAGTCTCTGATGGTCCTTTGCATTTCTGTGGTGACTGTTGTACTTTCTCCTTTTTCATTTCTAATTTTATTGATTGAGGCGTCTCCTTTTTTTTTCTTGATGAGTCTTGATAAAGGTTTACCAATTTTGTTTATCTTTCCAAAGAACAACTTTTAGCTTTTAATTTCTAGGAGTTTAAGAAAAATAAATTTCGTGCTTTAGTGCACTGAAATTATTTTCTATTGCCAGATGACATTCCCCAGATGATTTTAAGGTTTATATTTTTCATCTCACTATAGCCCACTGTCATCCTGTTTTGTATGCTGAACTCATAGAAACTGATATCTACATTTGGCAGTGCATAATCTGCTATAAGGATCATCAGTTTTATGTCTATTTTATATTAATATTTTTCATATTTATTTATTTAATATGTATTAGAAACATTTAATGTGTCCACATGTTATAAATATATTGTATGTCTCATCATGCCTACTGTAACATCAGACACCTAATAAGTGCTGGGATGATTGAATAGTTTGTGCAGCTTGCTGGGTTCACACATTATTGACTTAGACACAAGGGAGTAATGAAACTGGAAATGCTGAGGTAAGATTTCACACTTCTTTGGGCATACCGCAGATAGAAAGTTGAGGAGACCATAAAGAAAAAGATTGATAGACTTATTTTGTTAATTAAAATACTCTACATTAAAAAAAGTCAATTTTTGAGCTGAGAAAAATTTATAAGAAAAATAATCATCAGTATCCTTTATATATAAAGAAATATTATAAATCTTTTAAAAATAAATGTAGGCACTATTCTACATCTGTGAAATACAACAATGGATAAAAAAGACAAATTGAACTTAGAGTTTAGCAGGGGGAATAGACAGAATGCATTAAATATGTTAATTCTAAGAGGTTCTTGTCTTCTGAAAGTGATCTGGACCTGTTTAAACTACAGTATTTGCTCAGTAAGTAAACAACTTTATGTACTTTATGCTATGTTATATATACACATGCACATGCACACAAGAAAATACTTTGAAGCCCCCTGAAGGGGCTGCAGTGGAAAGTGCTAAGCAACGTCAGTCCTCTCCGGGGTATACCTTGCAGGATACAGAATACTAAGTTAGGACTGTACAGTACAACAGCATTATTTGAAACAAGGTTCTTACCTTTCCAGACAGGGAGATTTTAATTAAGGTATGGTATCAGAAGAGAAGGGTGACTGTTATTTTGTTGGAGAAAGATAGAAAATTGCTACCTTATTCCTTTTTGAAGACCATTAACTATAGATAATGATAGATGCTCATTATAGTTATATTGAGTCATTTTTTAACTCCTTGAAAAATGGTAATCTACAAATGATATACTTACTAAGTTTCAGTTAACCAAACTCTAAAGTTTGTGGATAGATGTGTGATGAAGATACTTTTTGGCCTCAACTTGTTTAGTTCAGGAACGATGACACACAAAACCTCCACCAAAGCAAAAACCCCTTTGAACCAAAGATGAAATTTCAAGTTTAAATAAAATGATGCCATTTTGTTATGCTATGGCAACATTTTACTAAATCAGTACAATCTGAAGACTCTATAATAATAGGCTGGCTGGGAACACTTCACTGTAGCTATCCAAGTGAAAGCAGATAAAAGCAAGATCTGCCTCAGTCTAAAATAACCATTTCAAGAGTGTAGGATTCAACTCTATGATATTTCTAAGGTGGTAATGTGGAATCTTTTTATAAAATGATTGATTGGTATTTCAAAACAAATTTATTTTCTTGAAGTCTGAGCAAAGTGCTTGAGGCTTTTCACAAGTACAGCATATGAAATATTAATATTTTTTCAGTAACTCTGCATTTTACTCCAGTCAGATGCAAAAAATTTTAATTTTAGAGGAATCAGTCAAGGTTTTCAAAGACAAGAAGATGATTTTTTAAAACATATTTAGATTTATTCAAAGTCCTCTCCTCACTGCTGGGTGAAATAGTTAAATACAAGCATCTCTTTCATATAAACATAATATTCAGTTGTAAAGACCCCTAGCAAAGCTCAGAGTCCAGAAATGCTCCAGTTTTGTCAACTTTTATGACTATGATAATATTTTAATGGGGAAAGGAAATACTATAGCTCTACTTTCTGTTTGGTAAACACACATTTCTGAGGTAAAGAACCAAAGCTTCTCAAGGTATGGATGTTGCCTACCAAAGGGCACATTGAGATTTTTATAGCAATGTTTATCAAACTGCAGGTTGGAATGACTCATTAGATTGAGATTCAGTGACCCATGACCCACTAGAGGAATATGCAATCAATTTTGTGAATTATTTTGCTTTTCTACTGCAAAGTAATAGAATAGGATGGAATGAAATAGAAGATAACACAAATAATAGAACAGAATGGAATAGAATAGAATAAAATAGATCAGAATTAGTCACATGTACAGAGGTCACATGATATAGATATATGTGTGTGGGGGAAGACATTTAGATTTCTTAACTGTGCTAAGGTGACAGGTGTTTATTAAAAGATAATGGATACAAGTTAAGAACAAGTTTACTTCTAGATATTCCAAGACACAGTACTATATTATTTCTTATTTCTTTGTATTTATTTTTAAATGAAGTATAATTGATTTACAATATTATATTAGTTTCAGATGTACAACATATTGATTTGATACTTTTATAAATTAAAATATTTTAAATAAAATATTTTATTAATATATATTAACTCCATTTAATGTTATTTCAAAATAATATATATTTCCCTCTACTGTATAATATATCCTTGTTGCTTATTTATTTTATATGCAGTAGTTTGTTTTTCTTCATCCCATACCTCTATCTCTCCCCTCTCCACTTCCTCTTATTTATTTTATACATATAAGTTTGTACCTCTTAATCTCCTATCCTTAACTTGACTTTCCTCCCTTCCCTCTCCCCACTGGTAGCCACTAGTTTGTTTTCTATGTCTGTATGTTTCTGTTTTATTATATACATTTGTTTGTTTTATTTTTTTTTAGATTCCACAAATAAGAAGTGATAACATACAGTATTTGTCTTTCTCTGACTTATTTCACTAAGCATAATACTCTCTAGGGGAGAGAGGGAAAATGGCAGAAGAGTAAGACGTGGAGATCACCTTCCTCCCCACAGATACATCAGAAATACATCTACACAATGGAACAACTCGTACAGGACACCTACTGAAGGCTGGCAGAAGACCTCAGACCTCCCAAAAGGCAAGAAACTCCCCAGGTACCTGGATAGGGCAAAAGAAAAGAGAATAAACAGAGACAAAAGAATAGGGATGGCACCTGCACCAGTGGGAGGGAGACGTGAAGGAGGAAAGATTACCATACACTAGAAGGCCCTTCGTGGGCAGAGACTGCAGGTGGTGGAGGAGGGGAGCTTCAGAGCTGCGGAGGAGAGCACAGCCACAGGGGTGCGGAGGGCAAAGTGAAGAGATTCCCGCACAAAGAATCGGTGCCAACCTGCACTCACCAGACCGAGAGGATTGTCTGCTCACCCAGTGGGGCGGGCGGGGCTGGAAGCTGAGGCTTGGGCATTTGTCGGAGTGCAGGGAGAGGACTGGCAGCGTGAACAGAGCCTGAAGGGGTTAGTGCACCACAGCTAGCCGGGAGGGAGTCCCGGAAAAGGTCTGGAGCTGTCGAAGAGGCAAGAGACTTTTTCTTCCCTCTTTATTTCCTGGTGTGCGAGGGGAGGGGATTAAGAGCACTGCTTAAAGGAGCTCCAGAGATGGGCGCGAGCCACGGCTAACAGCGTGGACCCCAGAGATGGGCATGAGAAGCTAAGGCTGCTGCTGCTGCCACCAAGAAGCCTGTGTGTGAGCACAGTTCACTCTCCACAACTCCCCTCCTGGGGGCCTGTGCAGCCCGCCACTGTCAGGGTCCCGGGATCCAGGGACAAATTATCCGGGAGAACGCACAGCGCGCCTCAGGCTGGTGCAATGCCACGCTGGCCTCTGCTGCTGCAGGCTCGCCCCGCACTCTGTACCACTCCCTCCCCCTGGCCTGAGTGAGCCAGAGCCCTGGCATCAGCGGTTCCTTTAACCCCATCCTGTCTGAGCAAAGAAGAGACGCCCTCTGGTGACCTACACGCAGAGGAGGGGCCAAATCCAAAGTTGAACCCCGGAAGCTGTGCGAACAAAGAAGAGAAAGGGGAATCCCTCCCAGCAGCCTCAGGAGCAACGGATTAAATCTCCACAATCAACTTGATGTACCCTGCATCTGTGGAATATCTGAATAGACAACGAATCATCCCAAATTGAGGAGGTGGACTTTGAGAGCAAGAATTATTGTTTTTCCCCTTTTCCTCTTTTTGTGAGTGTGTATGTGTATGCTTCTGTGTGAGATTTTGTCTGTATAGCTTTGCTTTCACCATTTGTCCTAGGGTTCTATCCGTCCGTTTTTGTGTTTTTACTTTAAAAAAATTTTTTTTCCTAATAAATATTTTTTATTTTAATATCTTTATTTTACCTTACTTTACTTTATTTTCTTTTATTCTCTTTCTTTCTTACTTTCTTTCTACTTTTCCTCCTTTTTATTCTGAACCGTGTGGATGAAAGGCTCCTGGTGCTCCAGGCAGGAGTCAGTGCTGTGCCTCTGAGGTGGGAGAGCCAACTTCAGGACACTGGTCCACAAGAGACCTCACATCTCCATGTAATATCAAATGGTGAAAATCTCCCAGAGATCTCCATCTCAACACCAACACCCAGCTTCACTCAACGACCAGCAAGCTACAGTGATGGACACCCTATGCCAAATAACAAGCAAGACAAAAACAAAGACCCATCCATTAGCAGAGTGGCTGCCTAAAATCATAGTAAGGCCACAAACGCACAACCAGATGTGGACGTGCCCACCAGAAAGACAAGACCTAGCCTCATCCACCAGAACACAGGCACTAGTCCACTCCACCAGGAAACCTACACAACCCACTGAACCAAGCTTAGCCACTGGGGACAGACACCAAAAACAACGGGAACTACATACCTGCAGCCTGCTCAAAGGAGACCCCAAACACAGTAAGATAAGCAAAATGAAAAGAAAGAAACACACACAGCAGATGAAGGAGCAAGGTAAAAACCCACCAGACCTAACAAATGAAGAGGAAATAGGCAGTCTACCTGAAAAAGAATTCAGAATAATGATAGTAAAGCATGATTCAAAATCTTGGAAAAACAATACAGAAAATGCAAGAAACAATTAACAAGGACGTAGAAGAACTAAAGATGAAACAAGCAACGATGAACAGCACAATAAGTGAAATTAAAAATACTCTAGAAGGGATCAATAGCAAAATAACTGAGGCAGAAGGACAGATAAGTGACCTGGAAGATAAAGTAGTGGAAATAACTACTGCAGAGCAGAATAAAGAAAAAAGAATGAAAAGAACTGAAGATAATCTCAGAGACCTCTGGGACAACATTAAAAACACCAATATTCTAATTATAGGGGTTCCAGAGGAAGAAGAGAAAAAGAAAGGGACTGAGAAAATATTTGAAGAGATTATAGTTGAAAACTTCCCTAATATGGGAAAGGAAATATTTAATCATGTCCAGGAAGCACAGAGAGTCCCATACAGGATAAATCCAAGGAGAAACACACCAAGACACATATTAATCAAACTGTCAAAAATTAAATACAAAGAAAACATATTACAAGCAGCAAGGGAAAAACAGCAAATAACACACAAGGGAATCCCCATAAGGTTAACAACTGATCTTTCAGCAGAAACTCTGCAAGCCAGAAGGGAATGGCAGGACATATTTTAAGTGATGAAGGAGAAAAACCGGCAACCAAGATTATCACCTAAAACAAATGACAATGGGGACACGACAACCCAAAACATATGGGATGCAGCAAAAGAAGTTCTAAGAGGGAAGTTTATAGCAATACAATCCTACCTTAAGGAACAGGAAGCATCTCGAATAAACAACCTAACCTTGCACCTAAAGCAATTACAGAAAGAAGAACAAAAAACCCCAAAGTTAGCAGAAGGAAAGAAATCATAAAGATCAGATCAGAAATAAATGAAAAAGAAATGAAGGAAATGATAGCAAAGATCAATAAAACTAAAAGCTTGTTCTTTGAGAAGATAAAGAAAATTGCTAAACCATTAGCCAGTCTCATAAAGAAAAAAAGGGAGAAGAAACAAATCAATAGAATTAGAAATGAAAAAGGAGGGCTTACCTGGTGGCGCAGTGGTTGAGAGTCCGCCTGCCGATGCAGGGGACATGGGTTAGTGCCCTAGTCCGGGAAGATCACACATGCCACACAGCAGCTAGGCACGATAGCCATGGCCACTGAGCCTGTGTGTCCGGATCCTGCGCTCCGCAACGGGAGAGGCCACAACAGTGAGAGGCCAACGTACCACAGAAAAAAAAAACAAAGAACAAAAGACATGAAAAAGGAGAAGTAAAAACTGACACTGCAGAAATACAAAAGATCATGGTGGATTTCTACAAGCAACTCTATGCCAATAAAATGGACAACCTGGAAGAAATGGGCAAATTCTTAGAAATGCACAATGTGCCAAGACTGAATCAGGAAGAAATAGAAAATATGAACAGACCAATCACAAGCACTGAAATTGAAACTGTGATTAAATATCTTCCAACAAACAAAAGCCCAGTACCAGATGGTTTCACAGGCGAATTCTATCAAACATTTAGAGAAGAGCTAACAGCTATCCTTCTCAAACTCTTCCAAAATACAGCAGAGGGAGGAGCACTCCCAAACTCATTCTACGAGGCCACCATCACCCTGATACCAAAACAAGAGAAGGATGTCACAAAGAAAGAAAGCTACAGGCCAATATCACTGATGAACACGCATGCAAAAATCCTCAACAAAATACTAGCAAACAGAATACAGCAGCACATAAAAAGCATCATACACCATGATCAAGTGGGGTGTATTCCAGCAATGCAAGTATTCTTCAATATTCACAAATGAATCAGTGTGATATACCATGTCAAAAAATTGCAGGAGAAAAACCATATGGTTATCTCAATAGATGCAGAGAAAGCTTTTGACAAAATTCAACACCCATTTATGATAAATACCTTCCAGAAAGTAGGCATAGAGGGAACTTTCGTCAATATAATAAAGGCCATATATTACAAACCCACAGACAACATCGTCATTAATGGTGAAAAACTGAAAGCATTTCCACTAAGATCAGGAAGAAGACAAGGTTGCCTACTCTCACTACTCTTATTCAACATAGTTTTGGAAGTTTTAGCCACAGCAATCAGAGAAGAAAAAGAAATAAAACGAATCCAAATCAGAAAAGAAGAAGTAAAGCTGTCACTGTTTGCAGATGACATGATACTATACAAAGACAATCTTAAAGATGCTACCAGAAAACTACTAGAGCTAATCAGTGAATTTGGTAAAGTATCAGGATAAAAAATTAATGTACAGAAATCTCTGGCATTCCTATACACTAATGCTGAAAAATCTGAAAGTGAAATCAAGAAAACACTCCCATTTACCAGTTCAACAAAAAGAAAAAAATATCTGGGAATAAACCTTCCTAATGAGATAAAAGAACTGTATGCAGAAAATTATAAGACACTGATGAAAGAAATTAAAGATGATACAAATAGATGGAAAGATATACCATGTTCTTGGATTGGAAGAATCAACATTGTGAAAATGACTTTACTACACAAAGCAATCTACAGATTCAATGCAATCCCTATCGAACTACCACTGGCATTTTTCACAGAACTAGAACAAAAAATTTAACAATTTGTACGGAATAAGACACTGACCTACTGGAGAATGGACTTGAGGATATGGGGAGGGGGAAGGGTAAGCTGTGACAAAGTGAGAGAGTGACATGGACATATATACACTACCACATATATATACCACTATACTAAAATAGATAGCTAGTGGCAAGCAGCCGCATAACACAGGGAGATCAGCTCGGTGATTTGCGACCACCTAGAGGGGTGAGGTAGGGGGTGTGGGAGGGAGGGAGACGCAAGAGGGAAGAGATATGGGAACATATGTATATGTATAACCGATTCACTTTGTTATAAAACAGAAACTAACACACCATTGTAAAGCAATTATACTCCAATAAAGAGGTAAAAAAAAAAACCTTCTAGGTCCACTCACATTGATGCAAATGGCAGAATTTCGTTCCTTATTATGGGTGAATAATATTCCATTATGAATATAAATAAGATGTGGTATATATCTTTATACATTTATCTGTTGATAGGCACTTAGGCTGCATCCATATCTTGGATACTGTACATAAGACTGCTATGAACATTGGGATGCATGTATATTTTGAATTGGTGTTTCTGTTTTCTTTGGATACATAGACCCAGCAGTGGAATTGCTGGATCATATCGTAGTTCTAATTTTAGTATCTTGAAGAAACTGCATACTGTTTTCCATACAGGCTGTACTGAATAACAATCCCTTCCACAGTGTACTAGGATTCCCTTTTCTCCACATCCCTACCAACATTTGTAGACCTTTTTTTGATAACAATTTTGACACGTGTGAGGTAATATTCTGCTTTTGTTTTGCATTTCACTAATGATTAGTGATGTTGAGCATTTTTATGTGTGCCTGTTGACAATCTGTATATCTTCTTTGGAAAAAATGTCTCTGCAGGTCTTTTGCTTGTTTTAATTGTGTTTTTTTCTTTTTCTGATATTGAGTTGTGTGAGCTTTTTATATTTTGGATATTAACCCCTTATTGGTTACATCATTTGCAAATATTTTCTTTCATTCAGTAGGTTTTCTTTTTATTTTGTCAATGGTTTCCTTTGCTATGCAAAGACATATTGCTATTTTAAATGACAAGATCTAAATAAGTGATTATGAAAAATGCTAAGCAGGACCAAGTTCCTCCATTTAACAAATAAGCACTGAAATGTTTGTCACATTCCAGGTCCTCTACTGGTGCTGGAGCTACAAAGATAAAAAAATCTAATACCCTCTCCTTAAGGGTTAAATGAATATTCACCATATTTGAATATTCATTAAATAGGTTGCATCTTTTTGGTCAAAATTTATTTGTAAATTATTAATTCTTACCTAATATGTAAACACAAGTATTTAATTATATATGTTAATATATTTAAAGATAAGACTATAAAACCCTGTAATTTCTGATTATGAGAAATCCCTTAAAATTGACATTTTTACACTTTATCTTATATATTCTAGATGTAATGGCATTCTATAAATGCTGCCAATTTGAATACTGTATTGTCCCCATTTACTAGATTTTCATGTGATAGAGAGGTCTTCTGTCATGGAGACCACATAGCCTTCACACTCACTTTTGATATTCAGCAGATGTGGTTCAATTCTCTTGCTTATGGACTTGCATTTATCCAAATATTTATTAAGTTGACATATTGATATTGAAGGATTTTTTCTGACAAATCAGGTTATGAAAAGAAACACAGAAGATCCAGAATTTTGCAAAAATTTGCTGAAATTCTTTTCTATATGGTCCCATACTGCTTCAAGAATTAGATTTGTGCCAGTACCATACTGTCTTGATTACTGTAGCTTTATAATATAGTCTGAAGTCTGGGAGCCTGATTCTTCCAGCTCCATTTTTCTTTCTCAAGACTGCTTTGTCTACATGGGGTCTTTTGTGTTTCCATACAAATTGTGAATTTTTTTGTTCTAGTTCTGTGAAAAATGCCATTGGTAGTTTGATAGAGATTGCATTGAATCTGTAGATTGCTATGGGTAGTATAGTCACTTTCACAATGTTGATTATTCCAATCCAAAAACATGGTATATCTCTTCCCTGTACCATCTTTAATTTCTTTCATCAGTGTCTTATAGATTTCTTCATACAGGTCTTCTGTATCCTTAGGGAGGTTTATTCCTAGGTATTTTATTCTTTTTATTACAATGGTAAATGGGAGTGTTTCCTTAATTTCTAGATCAATGGAACAGGATAGAAAACCCAGAGATAAACCCATGCACATATAGTCACCTTATTTTTGATAAAGGAGGCCAGATTATACAATGGAGAAAAGACAGCCTCTTCAATAAGTGGTGCTGGGAAAACTGGACAGCTACATGTAAATGAATGAAATTAGAACACTCCCTAACACCATACACAAAAATAAACTCAAAATGTATTAAAGACGTAAATGTAAGGCCAGACACTATAAAACTCTTAGAGAAAAACATAAAAAGAACACTCTATGACATAAATCACAGCAAGGTCCTTTTTGACCCACCTCCTAGAGAAATGGAAATAAAAACAAAAATAAAGAAATGGGACCTAATGAAACTTAAAACTTTTGCACAGCAAAGGAAAAAATAAACAAAATGAAAAGACAACCCTCACATTGGGAGAAAATATTTGCAAATGAAGCAACTGACAAAGGATTAATCTCCAAAATTTACAAGCAGCTCATACAGCTCAATATCAGAAAAACAAAAAACCCAATCCATAAATGAGCAGAAGACCTAAATAGACATTTCTCCAAAGAAGATATACAGATTGCCAACAAACACATGAACGGATGCTCAACATCCGTAATTATTAGAGAAATGCAAATCAAAATTACAGTGAGGTATCACCTCACACCAGTCAGAATGGCCAACATCAAAAAATCTACAAACAATAAATTTTGGAGAGGATGTGGAGAAAAGGGAACCCTCTTGCACTCTTGGTGGGAATGTAAATTGATAGAGCCACTATGGAGAACAGTATGGAGGTTCTTTAAAAAACTAAAAATGGAACTACCATTTGACTCAGCAATCCCACTACTGGGCATATACTCTGAGAAAACTATAATTCAAAAGGAGTCATGTACCACAATGTTCATGTCAGCTCTATTTACAATAGCCAGGATATGGAAGCAATCTAAGTGTCCGTCGACAGATGAATGGATAAAGAGGATATGGCATAGATATACAATGTAATATTACTCAGCTAAAGAAAGAAATGAAATTGATTTATTTGTAGTAAGGTGGATGGATCTAGAGACTGTCATATGAGTTATTTGTAGTGAGCTGGAAGGATCGAGAGACTGTCATACAGAGTGAAGTAAGTCTGAAAGAGAAAAACAAATATTGTATGCTAACACACATATATGGGGTCTAAAAAGTAAAAAACGTTCTGAAGAATCCAGGGGCATGACAGGAATAAAGACACAGATGTAGAGAATAGACTTGAGTACATGGGGAGGGGGAAGGGTAAGCTGGGACGAAGTGAGAGAATGGCATGTGCTTATATATATATATATATTACCAAATGTAAAATAGATAACTAGTGGGAAGAAGTCGCATAGCACAGGGAAATCAGCTCAGTGCTTTGTGACCACCTAGAGGGGTGGGATAGGGAGGGTGGGAGGGAGATGCCAGAGGGAGGAGATATGGGAATATAGGTATATGTATAGCTGATTCACTTTGTTATAAAGCTGAAACTAACACATCATTGTAAATCAATTGTACTCCAATAAAGACGTTAAAAAAAAAAAGAATTAGATTTGTAGAGAATGGTTTGTGCAGCATTTGCCACTATACAGGCTCAAAGTGAGCTTTTCCTACCTGAAGGAACATAGGAACAATGGAAATTCAAGCCCTCTATACTTTGGTGTTATACAGAATATATATTTAAAATAATAAAGAGGGGCTTCCCTGGTGGCGCAGTGGTTAAGGATCCACCTGCCAATGTACGAGACACGAGTTCGAGCCCTGGTCCTGGAAGATCCCACATGCCATGGAGCAACTAAGCCCGGACCACAACTACTGAAGCACACGCACCTAGAGCCCGTGCTCCAAAAGAAGAGAAGCCACCGCAATGAGAAGCCTGCACACAGCAACAAAGCATAGCCCCCGTTTGCTGCAACTAGAGAAAGCCCACACGTAGCAATGAAGACCCAACACAGCCAAAAATAAAAAAAATATATATGTAAATTTATAAAAAATAAGATAAAATAATAAAGAAAAATTAAGAATGAAAGTTTTAAAAATTAAGAGGAAATCTCACTTACCTAATAGTAAATTCAAGTTCCTACATATGATGTCACCATCTTCTCGCTGTGTCTTCATATCACCTTCTTCTTTTTAGCTCTCTGTGTCCAAGTTTCTTTTTATAAATACACTAGTGAAATTGGTAAGGCCCACCATAATTAACTAACTTTATTTTATTTTATTTTTGTACCAATGCATATATTTAATCAGATGAGTACATCATGTGTTCCCAGTTTCCTCATTTACACAATTTCTCTCAGTATATACTTTTCAGCCACCATATGAGCTAAAAATTTTTGCTCAATAATTTACATCTTTTATACATATTTTGTCTCTGAGTTTTGTTTTGTTTTTCTTTAACTACATAATTACCTAATTTTAACTTTATTGCCTCAGTAAAGACACTATCTCCAAATATGGGCATATTCTGAGGTACACAGATTTAGGACTCCAACATGTGAATTTTGTGAAGGACATAATTCAGCCCATAACAATGCTTAATGACTCTATATACCTTAAGAAACAGCTACTATGTCAATTTTACAAATGAGGAAACCAGTACTAAGAAGTTAGGTGAATGATCTAAATTCACTCAACCAGTACAGGGCAATCCAGACTTTGAATCTGGGTATCCTGTGTCTAATTAGGCATTCTTCCTAGTTATGAATTATCTATTCTATAAGGCACTCCAGAATATGACCCTGCATCACATTTTTCATTTTACCTCTTACTTACTTGCCACATAAGGCATTCTTACCTTCAGTCCTTTGCAAATCTCCTATCTACACCTCTATCTCTTCCTGTCAAGATTTTACATATCCATGAAGTTTTTACCTCAGATATCAACTATTTTATAATTTAAAACACCTGGTAAGATTTTTAAAAATCTCGATGTCCTCTCTACCATCCATGGCAATTAAGTCAATATCTCTGGAGGAAGAGACCAGAGAAGAGTACGTATTTATTAAAGCTCCCAGATGATTCTAATGTGCAGCCAAAATTGAGAACCACAGACTTAAAATCTTGCCTCATTCATAATCAGCTGATCTTTACCAACATTTTTCCCAATTAAATTTTTATATTGGAACTAAAGACATCCATTAACCAAAACCAGAATGCAAATATAAGTCCATATTTTAAGATTATCCTTTATGAGCTTTTCTGGCTTATTCTTTCATTTTCAAGAAAAACAATGCACACATATTGAAATTTACCACTTAAAGTAATTACCCATGTACATTATATATATATATATATATATCTTATATTAAAAACAATATTATAATGGACTATAACTCTATGGTTGTCATTCATCAGAGTATTTATATTCCCAAGAATACCAGATGAGAACATTTCATTCTGATTTGCTTTATATCTTTTATTGCAATGGCCTTTACTTGTTGATACCACAGAAGTGTTCTCATATTGATATAACTGTTAATACCATCCCCATCAACACCCTCCTCCTCATCAGCATCATTAATCACTTCCTAGCTATTGACATCAGGAAATCATTGCTTCTCACTTTGGTTATTACAGTAACTTTCTGCCTCATCACTTGCTTCTTTTCCATTCTCTAATCTTTCTTCCACTTTGCTTCACAGGTAGTTCCCTACAGATTTTCTTACCTTAGTCTCCCATTGAAAGAACTTCAATGGTTCCATATACACATAGAAACATGTTAATGCCTGGCATTTAATACTTGGCATTCAAATTCCTGTCAAATATGGCTTCTATGTGAAATTTGCAGTATTTGCTCCCATAATATACTCCCTTGTAACTTATGGTCTCTGGAGACCCAGTCATCCTTCCCTCAGTATATCCCAAATATGTTCTGCTAATTCCAGTGTCTGCCTGAGAAAATCCTAAAGTTTCCTTAAGATCAGATTATATCTATTCCATCAAAAAACCTTTGCATAACCTCCCCAATGGAATTAGTGTCCATTTATCATGTTTCTTTAGAACTTCTCTGGTTCCCTTAATACAGGACCATGGATGGGATTTAAAGGTTCATTAGTAGAATTTAAATTATATTTACAATTTTGTGTGTATATGCATTTCCCAACTGTACATTTTTCATCAATATCTTACTAATTTCATGACCCCAAAAGTGAGTAAGACCCAATGATCTATGAGATAATTTACTTAACTGTATTTTCATTCAGACTATACTATCCTAGACAATAAGGTCTGAGTCTTAGTTATCTTTGTAGTGACCTCGGAATTTGGCTTAAAGTGTAAGCATGATCTGGGAACAAATGGAAACTGAGTTAGTTCATAAAATATTGTGGACATTTATTTATATTATGTGGCTAATATAGTATGCAACTCTCTTTAGCTGGTTAGACTATACATGTACAAGAATGAGGTAGCCAGGACAAGTGAGCAATAAGGATATTTTAAAGAAATACTAAGTTCAGGAAACCTGGAGATTTCTTTCCAGGAGCAAGCAATTGACATATGAAAATCATAGTGGAATTCATCATCAAAAGGGTAAGAATTCCTAAGGAGATAAAGAACTCTGCTTGGTGAGAAGAAATATGAGAGTATTTTATTTTCCTTTCTATATCTCTCTAATACCTTATCCAGTTCCTTGAGGTAATTGATACTTAATATAAGTTTATGGATTACATGATTAAATAAGTAAATGAGAAATACCCATGTGGCTGAGACACATACATTTAGTGGAGGTAAGTTGTTGAAACAGGTGAGATTATCTCATCTGTCCTAGAAAGGGCTATGCTTTAGTAAAAAAAAAAAAAAAAAAAGG
>NW_020174638.1:255046-272187 GCF_003031525.2 Neophocaena asiaeorientalis asiaeorientalis | reverse complement strand
GATTTTTCTTTTTTTCCAGAAAAGAGGTTGGCTTTTTAAAAAAAAAAAAAAAAAAAAAGGAAAGAAAAGAAAAGACACATTTGGAAATGATTTTCCTTTACACCCCCAGTTCATAAGAATCAGTGAATTCTTTTTACAGACCATGTATTATTGCAGTGAAAATATTGAAACAAAAATAAGTAATATCCCAGATGTATTAATGACTGAAGTTCAGCTCCATTTGACACCGATTTATCAATGTTATATTACTAGTGGGTTATAGCATAGGCGGTAATTGTGGGGATAAAGTCAGACAAGGGTGTGAGAAATTACTTTCAAATCAATTCTTAATGCCTAATCTTCAGCACTTTTGTGACCTTCTAATTCTTTCAATATTCTTCAATTGATAAAGCAAAAGAAGAATGATGTTAGCTTAAAGTGTCCAAAATTTGGGGGGTTAACATAATATTGGAATAGGTAAAAGTGAATTTTATGACAGTGATTGGTATCCAGGATAACTTCTTACCATTGCTAATATTTCTAAATGGAAACAATAAAACAGTACAATTTACAGAGAATTTTGAATTGGAGTTTTGAGAACTGCAGTCTTCCCCACCAATAGACACCATTATGAAGGAAAGAGAGCATAAAATATACCAAAGTTAAAAAGTTTGTGTTACACATTTCTTTTCCTTTAAATGTGCACATTGTTCCCAGTGTTTGGTTGCCCACAGGCTTATCACCACCGTAGGAGAAATGAATCCAGAATTCTCCAGGAGGAAAAGCCTGCTAAAGCATGTTCTAAAGAGGAGAAAAAACAATCTGGATTCTTAGTTTGGTGTGATGTGTCTTGGTTTCAGAACAGGCAGATAATGCACCAAATGTACTAGCACATTTCATACAGGGGCAGAGTTGGAAAGTTTCATCTAGCCACAGGGAAATCCTAGTGGTAGCAACCATCTGATTAGAGGTACAGCAGGATGATGGCTCACAGCAGGGCTTGTCACGTTAGCTTATGATAGGCCAGAAAACTCTGCTGTTCAAGTAGTCTGCACTTGATCATTCCAAATGAGGTAAGCCCTACTCAGATCCAATGCCTGTTAATAACTATCGTCATTCTACCACTTCAGGTGTTTGAGATGAGTAATTCCTCTAATTTTCAGCTGGATAAGTAAATATTTTTCCTAGTCCTTTTATAATTGTTTTGAGATGCAGTATATACAAATTGTTGTTGTTGTTAAGGTATTTTGTGTTTGATTTTCTCTCCTCAAATTTGCCATAAAATCAAAATTTCTTTTAAGTGCATGTGTACTATAGAAATCTTTAGTGCTACAGGGAAAGAATATCTCAGCTAGGTAAAGGCAGTTGTTCTCAAACATGAGCATGCATCAGAAGCTTCTGGAGACGACTTGTGAAAACAAACATTATTGGACCCCACCACCAGTGTGTCTGATTCACTGGGTCTGGAGTGGGGCCCAGAGTAGGAACATGTGATCCTGATCGTGCTTGTCCAGGGACCACACTTTTGAGAACCACTGACATAAGGGAGTATGGATCAAATTTAGAGAAGGTGGTAAAATTATGAGGAAACTCATGCTGTTTCTAAGGTATCATGTTACCTTTTATATGTGAAGCTCATGATGCTGTCCATGAACATGCTGGGCTTTGGTGTTTTTGTTCATCTATGTGTGTTTACCTTCCAAGGGTGGAATAGGTTTTTTACATGTAGCCATTCTCTTCATCCACCCTCTTCCTGCAAGTGGCAGTGGTTAAGGATCATCTAAAATTGCTTTGCAAGACACTGATTCAGGCCAGTTTGGGGAAATAAGAACTTAGTAAATAAAATTTTCCACAATTTTCCATTCAAGATGATATAAAATATTAATGTTTTATCCTCCTACATTTTAAAAGGGAATAGTCTTTTCCTGTTTTTTCCTTTTCTTTCTTTTATTTTTACATTTGGATTTGCAAGTTCATCACTAAAGAAGTTCTTCATTGCCTTTCCTAAACATTTGTCCATAGGCAGCACTCTGTGAAATATATTCCTAGGTCATGATCTTATGGTAAATAACAGAAGGACTTAAATTCTAGGATAGTCAGGAGACTAACAAAACACACACACACACACACACACACGCACATGCATGCACACACACAGACACAGAGTCTTTGAAAATCACCTTCAAAGAGAAGAACAGAAATCTAATCTGTTGATTTAATGCTTAAGTAAATATAACTCTGTTTTCAACTCACCTTTAATTAGCATGTTCTTTTGGGTAAGACACCACTTCTCTTGGTTAAATCTTATGTCCTGTCACTTGCATGACTCTAGAGACTGAGTTCAAGTTAGCATCTCAAGCCCTTGAAACTTACCACTACTTAGTTATGGATATATCAACTTAGAGTAAAATTACAATGACTATATACTTTCATAGCTTACTCCTGAAGAAATATAGTACTGTTTACTTCCTTTGCCTTCAGACTCTCCTTTCTGAAAATACTAAAAAATTTACAGCATACACCTGCATAAACAACCAAATATATTTTTCCTGAAATAGATTATTTCTTACTTGTTCCATCTAAACATCTTTTTGACAAAGAAAGTCTTTTCCCTTATTTGTTTGGTTTTATTAGCTGATCTAGGATAAATTTAAACTTATCCCCCACTAGTAAGATGAGATTCACATTTGCTTTTTATGCAGAGAGAGTAATATGTAAATCTCAGTTTATAACAAAAGTGTGTTCTTTAACAAAACAGCATTGTCAAAGAACACATTACTAACACAGACAGGAAATTTGGGCAAGCTTTTAGTTTTTTCTTGTAAATAATTCACAGTTTAGAGATTTAAAGTGGTGAATTATAAAATTAGGATTATTCAACTAGACATGTATATTATGCATATTAAATAATTACATTTTTACTTATAACATAGTATACCAATTGAGAGGTTGTAGGCCCAGAAGATTTTTTTTTATATTTAAAACTTCCTTTTCTATTTGTCAAGAGCCAAAAATTTAACAAGTATGAATGTATTAATAGATTGATCTGAAGAACTAACATAATTTAAAGTGTGGAAAGTCTTTGGGAAATTGTGATGAGATAGATCTCTGGGTCACAGTGGACAAAGAACTAAATATGATTCATTTGTGTAGGAAAACTCCAAAAGGATGTACATAAAATGTTAACAGTGGTTTTGTTGTGGTTTTGTTTATTTTTCTGGGTAACAGAATGATTGTTTCTTCCACTTCACTTTACCTGTCTGCATTTGATAGGTATAATGTAGTGAATACATGTTGCACATCCGCCCGCGGAGGGGCTTCCTAGTGTGTGGAAACTTTTCCTCCTTCACAGCTCCCTCCCACTGGTGCAGGTGCCGTCCTTATTCTTTTGTCTCTGTTTTTTCTTTTTTTCTTTTGCCCTACCCAGGTACGTGGGGAGTTTCTTGCCTTTTGGGATGTCTGAGGTCTTCTGCCAGCCTTCAGTAGGAGTTCTGTAGGAGTTGTTCCACGTGTGGATGTATTGCTGGTGTATCCGTGGGGAGGAAGGCGATCTCCGCGTCTTACTCTTCCGCCATCTTCAAGTTCCCCCTGTGCTTCATTTTTAAAGAGAGAAATAAAAGGGGAAATTTTAAGAAAAGTTTTAGTAGAAAATAATATTATTAAAGTATCAAAATGCAAAACCAGTAGGAGAAGCTTACAGAATCAGATTCCTTCCTTCTCTGAGTCCAGATAACACTTTTAGTCTAGAACAGGATAATAAAACCTGTTTATCCAATAGAGTGTGAGTTTTTCAAGGACAAGGACCATCATTATGCTTCTGTTTTCTAAAATATATCTATGTCTGTGTATATGCTCAATAGACACTGTTGATTATGTTTGTTAACTCCTTAAACAGAGAAAAGAGGAGTCTAACAAGGGTTTACAATTTTAGAGATGAACTTGGATGATAAATTCATATGGGATGAATAGTCTGGCAAATAACCTAACCCAAACTAGAGATAGCCCCAATTTCTGCTACTAAAATCCTGAAGACCAGGTGGTGTAGTTTCATAATCTCTGGGCAGGGAAGGCATAATTCATAAATGACTGGGTTTGGAAGAGTGTTGGGAATAGCCTGTAATAAAATTCATGTACTCTTGTGAAGGATTTAGAGTAATATAAAGCTATTTTAGACTTCTTACTCTTTCAAAGCATAAAATATTTTCAAATAATCAATAGGATAGACTGAGTAAACGAGCATGTCCTTTTATAGCACTTATCATACATTATTGTGATTCTTTGACGGTGTTTGTAAGCTTATCTTCCTCACTGGAATGTACAATTCTGTAGCATAACTAAGATATTCTGATTCGTCCTACAGTCCCTACAATGGCCCATTGGTAGAGATACTCAATAAATCCTTATTGAATGTACAACTCAAACAAGTAAAAATATCCTGTTGGTGTTTAAGTTGTACCACAAAATTTTCCCAGGTTATCTCCAACGTTTTAACCATGACTATCCTATACAAACAGTAATAAACTCTAACTTCTGTACTCAATGAACCTATTTAAATCCTTTCTTTGGGGAAAGTATTTGTTGATACAGATTATATATATATATACACATACATACATATATATATATGATCTGTACTGATACTTTTCTTTTGCTTTATCATGGCTAAACCAGAACAGTGATGAAAATTTACATTTGGTACTAATATTCTAAAATGACCTTTTTTTCCCTATAAGATGACCCATAAATTGGTGTCTTGTATTGGTTTATGTAACTCCTATGAAAAAATAATTAATAAACTTTTATTTTGGAATAACTTTAGATTCATATGCAGGTGGAAAATATAATACAGATGACATAAAATTTTATGCAGAAAATCCCAGAGAATAATAATATAAAACCCTCCTAGAACTAATAAGTGAGGTTTGTAAGGTTGTAGGATACAAGGTCAACACAGAAAATGTAATTGTATATTTGTACATACAAATGATGGACAATTGGAAAACAAGATTTAAAACCACAACATCATTTACAATAGCTCCAAAAAATGAAATACCTATACATGAATCTAAAAAAACATACACAGGATCTGTATGCTGAACACTAATATGTTGATAAAAGATGTCAACGATGACTTAAGTAAATGGAGAGACTTACCAAGATCATGGTTTGCAAGACTCAACATAGTAAATATATCAGTTCTTTTCAAAGTGATCTATGAGTCTGATATAATGTCAGCCCAAATCCCAGCTAGAGCTTTATAGATATACACAAGCTGATTCTAAAATTTATATGAAAGGGTAAAGAAACTACAACAGGTAAAGTAATTTGGAAAAAAGAACAATGTTGGGAGAACTACACTACTAGAATTTAAAATTTAATATAAATTTACAGTAATAATGTGACATTGTCAAATATAGACATATATATATATATATATTTCAATGGAACAGAATACAATCCAGGAATAGACCCATGCAAATATGATCATTTTATCTTGAAAAAAATTGCAAAGCAATTCAAGGGAAAAATGAAGTCTTTTTTTTTTTTTTAACAAATGGTGTTCATAAACTGTATGTAAACAAAAGTGAAATTCAAACTAAACTTCATATCTTATTCAAAAATTAACTATAAGTGGATTATAGATCTCAATGAAAGCATAAAATTATAAAAAGCTTTTAAAAGAAACATTTCCTGACTGGGTTTGGAACAAGAGTTCTTATAACTAACACCAATAACATGATCTATTAAAGAAAAAAATGATAAATCATAGTTTTTCAAAATAAAAAAAAATGCTTTACCAGAGGCACTGGTTAGAGAAATCCAAAGACAAGCTGCAGATTGGTAGAAAATATTTGTAAATCACACAGGATATTCCACCAGAGTATTCAAAGAAACCTCAAAACTCAGCAGTAACAAAATGAACAACCCAGTTTTTAAAAACTGTAAAGTACTTGGACAGTGTTAATGTAATTAAATAAGGAGGCAAGACTGGGGCTTAAATTATTGGTAGCCTACATAAGCAAACTGAAAACTAAGGCAGAACAAATTCACTAGAATTGGAGAAAGTAAAACTTAAGAACAACCAATCAAATAGCCAACTCAGCTATTGAGCTATAAGGCAACCACTTTTGTTATAACTAATCAAAAATTTTTCTCTGCTTTGCTTCCAAGTCTTTTCTATAAAAAACTTGCCAGAGTTCCTGTTCGTGCAGCACTCCTAACTACTTTCATTTCAGTGCTGCCCAATTAGAAATAATGTATGTCAAATAAGCTTAAAAAATTTTATTGTTGTGCAGTCTATCTTTTAACAACAGACATTCTACCAAAAAGGATATACAGATGTAAGCACATGAAAAAATATTCAGTGTTATTTATTAGCCACTAAAGAAATGCAAATTAAAACCAAAATGTATTATCTCTATACACACCTTGCACACCTGGTAGAAAGACTAAAATAGAAAATGCTGACAATACCAACTGTTGGTGAAGATGTAGAGCAATTAGAACACTCATGAATTACTGACAGAAATGCAAGACCACTTTGGAAAACGGTTTTGCAGTTGTTTTTTATTTTTAATAACCGGGTGAGGTTTTCTTTAATGTTTATTTATTTATTTGGTTGTGCTGGGTCTTATTTGTGGCACACAGGATCTTTGTTGTCATGGATGAGATCTTCATTGTGGCACACAGGACTTTTAGTTGTGATATGTGGGATCTTCAGTTGCAGTATGCAGAATCTTCATTGCAGCATGCCTTTAGATGCAACATGCAGACTCTTAGTTGAGGCATGCAGGATCTGACCAGGGATCAAACCTGGGCCCTCTGCATTGGGAGCATGGGCTCTTAACCATTGAACTACCAGGGAGGTTCCATGCAGTTTCTTATTAAATGAAACATAAACATACCACTAGACCCATCCAAGCAAATGGGTATTTACTCTAGCAAAATAATGACATATGTACACAAAATTCTGGACATGATTGTTTCTAGCAGTGTTCTTCATAATAGATAAAAACTGGAAACAGCCAAAATTTCCTTCATTGGGTTAATGATAAACGGTGGTTTATTCACAAAATGTAATACCACTTAGCAACAAAAAAATGAAACTAATAATACATGCAACAGCTTGAATAATTCTGAAAAGAAGTTATGCTGAGTACAAGAAAGTCATCATTCATACTGTATTATTCCATTTACATGGTTACAAAGTATCAATACATATGGTATAATTACATTTATATGATATTCTCAAAAAGACAAAACTATAGTGATGTAGAACATATTAGTTGCTAGAGTTTATACTTGATAGGTGGTAGAAAAATAAAGATATGTCACAAGGAAGTTTTGAGGGGTAATGGAACAGTATCTTAGTTTTTGCAGTGGTTATACGAATCTATACATGTATTAAAATTCATAGAACCATAGGAAAGAATCAATTTCTTGTATTACAATTTAAAATGTTGAATTAAAAAATAGCCATAAAGAAAACAAAGCTCAGCAGGTGGATCAAGATGACAGAGTAGAAAGACCCTGAGTTCACCTCCTCCCATGGGCACACAAAAATTACAACTATTTACAGAGCAACTAACTCTGAGAATTACATGAAGTCCAGCCGAAAATATTTTCCATAAATAAACATACAAAGAAAGAGTCACCATAAGATGGGTAAGAGAGGTGGAGACACTTTCTAGTAAGGACCACACCCTGGGTTGGTAATTCACAAGCAGAAAGAATATCACAACTGCAGAGGTCATCCCTGAGGAGTGAGGGGTCTGAGCCCCGCATCAGGCTCCCAGCCTAGGGTCCTGCACCAGGAAGTTGATATCCCCAAAAGGCTGGCTTTCCAAAACAGCATGACTGGGCTTCCCTCGTGACACAGTGGTTGAGAGTCCACTGGGTCAGATCCCCTTTCTGAACTTAGAGAGCCTCCATGAGAGGAAGGGGGAAACTGGGGCTCCCCTGGGGAATGAGACAATGGAAGTGGCAATTTTTGTAATTTTGTTCTACTGTACTGACACCAGTGCTGGCAAGAACTATTTGGAATCCTCCTTCTAGCCTATTACCACTAGGAGCCTGCCCTGCCCACCAGCATGCCTGCAGCACTTAGATGCTACTAGGCCCCACAACACAACTGTGCAGGAAAACTGCTTTGTTCACCTGCTCACCTGCAGCAGTCATGTGCTGTTGGGCCTTGCAACAAGCTGGTCAGCATCAGCCTTGCCTACCAGTCCATCAAAACTTTACTTCCCCCCACAAAAATAGAGTGTATGCACCACATATAGGGGAGAGCTCTGGAGAATATAGTTCCTGTGGCCAAAGAGGAGCATGCTGCTGGGCCATAGAATATGACTTACCTAAAGCCACTTCTCCAAAATTAGGAGATATAACAGACCTACCTAATAAATGGAAATAAACACAGAGAATTAAGGAAAATGAGAAGAGAGAGGAATGTATTCCAAACAAAGAATTCTTTTGTTTTAACAAACACTTAGGAAAAAACTAAACAAAATGGGGATAAACAATCTACCCAAGGCAATGATTATAAAGAAGTTCATGGACCTAGGGAAGAGGATGGGTGAAACAACTGAGAGCTTCAAGAAAGATTTAGAAAAAAATCAGAGCTTAAGAATATATCTAAAATGAAAAATACAGAAGAAATTCACCATAGGTGGGATGATGTAGAAGAATGGATCAGTGATTTGGGATGACAAAGTAGTGGAAATCACCCAAGCTGAAGAGAAAAAAGAAAAAAAAAAAGAATTTAAAAATTTGAGGATAATTTTATGAACCTCTGGCACAACATCAAGGGTACTAACATTCACATTATAAGGGTCCCAGAGGGAGAAGAGAGAAAGGAGCATTGAAATTATTTGAAAAAAAAAAACTTGCTGAAAACTTCTCTAAGCTAGGAAAGGAAACACACATCCAGGTCCAAGAAGTACAGAGAGTCCTGAACAGATCCTCTTAGAGGTCTGCACCAAGACACATAAATAAAATGTCAAAAATTAATTAGAAAGAGAAAATCTTAAAAGTAGCAAGAGTAAAGCAACAATTACCTTGTTATATACAAGGAAACACATATAAGCTGACCTTTTAGCAGAAATTTTGCAAGCCAGAAAGGATTGACAGATGGATGAATAGATGATATATTCAAAGTGTTGAGAGGAAAAAATACAACCAAGAATACACCACCTGACAAGGTTATTATTCAGAATTTAAGGGGAGATAAAAATGTTTTACAGACAAGAAAAAGCTAAAAGTTGAGCATCGCTAAATCAAGTTTACAAGAAATGTTAAAGGAAATTATCTAAATGGAAAAAAAATTCACAATTGAAATATGAAAATTATAAAAGAAAAAATATCTCTGCTAAAGGAAACTATAGTAAAGGAGTAAATCAACCACTTACACAGCTAGTAGAAAGGTTTTGGGACCCCTGAACCTAACTCCACTCACTAGTGGACAGGCACCAGTCCTGGGAATCCTTGGCCTG
The DNA here is from genome assembly GCF_003031525.2 of Neophocaena asiaeorientalis asiaeorientalis. NCBI lineage: Eukaryota > Metazoa > Chordata > Mammalia > Artiodactyla > Phocoenidae > Neophocaena > Neophocaena asiaeorientalis. Next base: position 262,717 of record NW_020174638.1, on the reverse strand, counting down.
ACTACCAGCAGTTGGAAACCAGATGCAAGACCACAGCAGTATGACATGTCAGGACCCAGCTGACTCACCAGCAGGCTGGCACCAGGCCTGAAATGCCCTGGATCCTGGCCCTGCCAGCTAGCAGGTCAATGCCAGTTCTAGGACACATTGGAAACCTCAGCCAGCCACTTCAGGATTGAGTCCCACCCACCAGCAAGCTGACAACAGCTTCAGGACATCCAGGGACCTGCAGCCAGAGACTCCAGGATCTGGTTCCACACATCAGTATGCTGGCACTAGCACAGGGAAACCCTGAGCCCTGGCAATGCCCACCAGCCGGCTGACACCAGCTCCAAGAACCACAAAGTCACAAAGCCAGCCACCCTGGGATCCAGTTCCACTCACCAGTGGGCTTTGGGAACCCCAGACACTGCAGCCAGCTGTGTCAGCAGCAGTCCCATGCATCAACAGGCTGACACCAGATCCAAGAGTCCAGGCAACAACCACCCACCCTAAGACTCAGCTCTGCCTACCAGTGGGCCAGCACTAGTCCTGGAACCTCCAGGGATTCTGCAGCCAATTGCCTCCTGACCCTGTCCTACTCACCAGTGGATGGTGGCTTCTGTACAAGGTATGGCCTGGTAACAACTGAACCAGCAGACAACCACTACTACCTGACTGCTTACACTAGTCAGCCTGCAAAACAGAAGAACTTCCACAGCCCACGTAAGAATATAGCTTTGGTGACCAGAGAGGAGTGTACTGCTTGTATGCATAGGACATCTACAAAAATGTAAGTCTAAGTTTGGGAAAAGTAGCCAATCTCTGAAATACATATAAATAAAAACAACAAATTAGGCAAAATGAGGTGACAGAGAAATATGTTCCAAAAGAAGCAAAAAGATAAAACTCCAGAAGAAGAACTAAGTGAACTGGAGATAAGCAATTTATGTGATCATGGTCAAGAGATAGAGGTAATAATCATAAAGATACTCAAAGAACCAGAAAAATTGGATGAACAGTTAGAAGTTAAAAGTTTTAACAAAGAGTTAGAAAACATGAAGAAGAACCAAACAGGAAGAATACAGTAACTGAAATTAAAAATGCACTAGATGGAATCAAAAGTAGATTAGATGATACAGAGAGATGGTTCAGCAGGCTGGAAAACAGAATAGTGGAAATCACTGAAACTGAAAAGAAAAAGAAAAAAATAATTTAAAAAGTGAGGACTGTTTAAGAGAACTTAGTGACAACATCAAGCATAATAGTAGTCACATTAAAGGGGTTCAGAAGGAGAAGAGCTAGAGAAAGGAGCAGGGGACACATTTGAAGACAAGATATCTGAAAAGTTCCCTAAACTGGGAAAGGAAACAGACATCTAGGTCCAGTATATAGAATATTTATATAAATATAATTATATACTTAAATGATAATAATTGACATATAAACTTCTTACCATGTTCAGAACAAGACACTCTTCCAAGAGCTTTATGTATTTTAACTCAATTTTTACATCAACTATGTAAATTAGATATGTTGTTAATGCTCCATTTTTTTCCAGTTGAGGAAACTGAGAAAGGGAGGTACCATAAAATTTCCATGAATACGTAGCAAGTAAGTGGCAGGCAGGATATAAAACCAGAGTGTCTCTGGAGACCATGCTCTATCCACTGCTATGTTGAACTCTCTCTCTGTGAATTACAAAGGTCTTTCAATTCAATTCAGCTCTCCCAGATGGCTTATGATCCATACTCAGAAATATGCTTTTTCTTCTAGACATACCCACAGAAAAATAGCCAGATTAATTTAGCACTCCATTATTTTACTCCATTAGCACTGTGTTTGATGATTGGGGAGGAATAGGAAGCAAAACTGAGTACAATATAACCTCTGCCTTTAACAGACTTACAGTATCAGTGGATTCATACTAAATGAGCACATAAAATTTACATTAAATAGGTCTTTATTTTTCACAAATGGAAACATGCTCTTCAAAATAAATGTCATGCAAAAATGCACTATATATAAAATAAAAGTGCAATAATTTATAAAAAAAACATAATTTATGGGAAGCAGCATAAACAGTTCCAGAGGAAAGTTTATGGCTATGCCGGTGTACCTTGGGAAACAAGAAAAATCTCAAATAAACAATCTAACCTTACACCTAAAGGAACTAGTAAAACAAGCACAAACAAAACACAAAGTTAAAGAGAAGAAAAGAAATAATAAATGATTAGGGCAGAAACAAATGGAATAGTGACAAAAAAATGATAGAAATAATCAATAAAACTAAGAGCTGGTTCTTTCAAAAGATAAATTAAATTAATTAACCTTTACACAAACTTATCAAGAAAAAAAAGGAGGGAGGGCTCAAATCAATAAAATCAGAAATGAAAGAGGAGAAATTACAACAAACACACAGAAATGCAAGGAATCATAAGAGATTACTATGAGCAATTATATGCCAATAAAATGGACAGACAAGAAGAAATGGATGCATATCTAGAAACATACAACCTCTCAAGACTAAATCAGGTAGAAATAGAATATATGAACAGACTGATTACCAGTAAAAATTGAATTAGTAATTTAAAAAATCTCCTAGCGGCTTCCCCGGTTGCACAGTGGTTGGGAGTCCGCCTGCCGATGCAGGGGACACGGGTTCCTGCCTTGGTCCAGGAAGATCCCACATGCCATGGAGCGGCTAGGCCCATGAGCCATGGCTGCTGAGCCTGCATGTCTGGAGCCTGTGCTCCTCAACGGGAGAGGACACAACAGTGAGAGGCCCGCGTACCACAAAAAAAAAAAAGAAAAAAAATCTCCTCAAAAACTAAAGTCCAGATGGCTTCACAGGGGAATTATAGTAAATATTTAAAGAGTTAATGTCTATCCTTATTAAACTATTCCAAAAAGTCGAATAGGGAAAAATGCTTCTGAATTCATTCTTTGGGGCCATCACCCTGATACAAAAACCAGACAAAGACACTCTCCCCCCAAAAAAATTACGGGCTGGTATCCCTAATGAGCATAGATGCAAAAATCCTCAACAAAATATTAGCAAACCAAATCTAATAATACATTAAAAGGATCATATACCATGATCAAGTGTAAAACACCTCAGGGATGCAAGGATGGCTCAGAAACACTAAATTAAACAATGTAATAGAGTGCATCAAGGAACTGAAGAATAAAAATCATAAGATCATCTCAATAGGTACAGAAAATAAAGTTATTAACAAAATTCAACATCAATTTATGATAAAAACTCTCCAGAAACTTCGTATAGAAGGTAAACACCTCAACTTAATAAAGCGATATATGACAAACCCACAGACAACCACATATCAAGAGTGAAAAGCTGAAAGCATTTCCTCTAAGATCAGAAACATGACAACGATGCACACTCTTGCCCCATTTATTTAACATTGTATAGGAAGTCCTAGCCATAGCAATCAGACAGTAAAAGGAAATAGAAAAAATCCAAATTGGAAAGAAAGAAGTTAAACTGTCACTGTTTGCCAATGACATAATACTACATATAGAAAATATACATACTCCAATAAAAAATATTATCAGAATTAATAAATGAATCTGGTAAGGTTGCAGGATACAAAATTAACATACAGAAATCTGTTCTTTCCTGTATGGAAAATCTGTGTATAGGAATCTGCATTTCTATACATAACAGAAATTAAGAAAATCCCATTTACAATTGCGTCAAAGAAAATAAAGTACCTAGGTATAAATTTAATTAAGGAAGTGAAATCTCTGTACTCTGGAAACTATAAGACATTGATGAAAGAAATTGTAAGTGACAAAAATAAGTGGAAAGATACCCTGTCTTCATAATTTGCAAGATTTAATACTGCTATAATATTCATACTACTCAAGGTAATCTACAGTTTCAATGTTATCAAAATACCAATGACATTTTTCATAGAACTGAAACAAATAATCCCCAAAATTGTATGGAATCACAGAAGACCCCCAAAAATGAAAGCTATCTTGAAAAAGAAGAAGAAACCTAGAGGTACCACTCTACCTGATTTCAAACCACACTAAAAACTATAATATTCAAATCAGTCTGGCACAAAAGCAGACACATAGATCAATGACACATAAGATCCTGATCATAGAATGCCTGGGAATAAAGCTATACATATATGGTCATTTAATTTACAAGAGGATGGGTAAGAATATTCAGTGGGGGAAAAGACAGACTCTTCAATAAATGGTATTAGGAAAACTGGACAGTTACATGCAAAAGAATCAAACTGGACTACTTTCTTACACCATATATAAAAATAAAGTTAAAATGGATTAAAGACTTAAATGTAAGACTTGAAACCATAAATATCCTAAAAGGAAACATATTCAGTATGCACCTTTACATTGATCTTAGCAATAATTTGGGAGATCTGTCTCCTCAGGCAATAGCAACAAAAGCAAAACTAGACAAATGAGACTACATCAAATTAAAAAACGTTTGTACAGAGAAGGAAACCATCAACAAAATATAAAGTAATCTACTAAATACAAGAAGATGTTAGCAAATTATATATCTAATAAAGGATTAATATCCAAAATTTATGAAGAACTTATAGAACTCAATACCCCAAAAAATAACCTGATCAAAAAAATGAGCAGAGAACCTGAACAGCCATTTTTCCAAAGAAAACATAAAGATGGACAAAAGATGCATGAAAAGATGCTCAACATCACTAATCATCAGGCAAATGCAAATCAAAACCTCAGTGAGATAATACCTCACACCTGTCAGAGTGGCTATCATCAAAGGACAAAAATAACAAGTGTTGGTGAAGATGCAGAGAAAAAGGAACTTTCCTGCCCTGTTGGACAGATTGTAAACTGGTGCAGCCACTATGGAAAACAGTATGCCACTGCTTCAAGAAATTAAAAATAGAACTATCATTTGATCCAGAAATTCCACTTCTGGTTATTTACCCTATGAAAATAAAAATATTAATTCAAAGATACATCAACATTTTGTTCATTGCAGCATTATTTACAATGACCAAAATTTGGTCCCTGTATGTGTCCAAAGATAGATGAATGAATAAAGAAGATGTGGTATATATACAAAAGAATATGACTCAGCCATACAAAAATGAACGTCATTTGATACAACATAGACAGATCTAGATGGTATTATGCTAATTGAAATAAGTCAGACAGGGAAAGAAAAATATCCTATGATCTTACTTATATGTGGAATACAAAAAACAAAACAAACAACAAAGCAAAGCAAAAACAGACTCGTAGACATGGAGAGCTGACTGATGGTCAGTTATGTGGAGGATTGGGAAAAATAGGTGAAAGGGATTAAGTGGTACAAACCTCTAGTTATAAAATAAATAATTCATGGTTATACAGCATATATAATATGGTCAATAATACTTTAATAACATTGTATATGTTGCTAGATATACCATAGCAATCATTTTGTAAGGTATTTAAATGTTGAATTGCTATGTTGTATATCTGAACCTAACCTAAAATTGTATGTTAACTATACTTCAACATAAAGAGAGAGAGAGGGAAATGAAAACAGAACCCTCATTGCAGCTCTATTTACAATAGCCGGGACTTGGAAGTAACCTAAATGCCCATCATCACATGAATGGATAAAGAATATGTGGCACATATATACAATGGAATATTAGCCATAAAAAGAATGGAAACTGAATTATTTGTAGTGAGGTGAATGGACCTAGAGTCTGTCATACAGAGTGAAGTAAGTCAGAAGGAGAAAAACAAATACTGTATGCTAACACATATATATGGAATCTAAAAAAAAAAAAAAAGGTTCTGAAGAACCTAGGGGAAGGACACAAATAAAGATGCAGACGTGGAGAATTGACTTGAGGACAAGGGGAGGGGGAATGGTAAGCTGGGACGAAGTGAGAGAATGTCATGGACTTATATATATTACCAAATGTAAAATAGATAGTTAGTGGGAAGAAGCTGCATAGCACAGGGAGATCAGCTCAGTGCTTTGTGACCACGTAGAGGGGTGGGTTAGGGAGGGTGGGAGGAAGACGCAAGAGGGAGGAGATATGGGGATATATGTATATGTATAGGGGATTCACTTTGTTATAAAGCAGAAATTAACGCACCATTGTAAAGCAATTATACTCCAATAAAGATGCTAAAAAAAAAAAAAAAAAAAAAAAAAAAAAAAAAAAACCCAGGAAAAAAAAAAAAAAAAAAGGAAAAGAAAAAAGAAAACAAAGCCCAGGATAAGAAAAGATCACAGACAAAAGGAGGAGATAGAGGGATAATATAATAGTAATAACAGCAAAAAGAGTCAAAAGGAAGCAAATTTCTGTGACTACTAACCTGCAATTTGCTAATAGACTACTAAATTATGTTTTTTAATTTTTCTATTCAAAAGAATTTCTTTTTGCTTTCTCCTCTTCTCTGTCATCTCTCTTTCTTCCCTCCTTTCTCACTCATCTCTTCCTAACTTATTCCTTTCTCTATAGTCTTGTTATTCTTTTCCCAATTTTTCACCTCTTCACTGTGTTATTTCATCTGTGTTGTTTCCTTTTTTTCTTCTCTTATACTTTGGCTCTTTGGACATTAAACAAATATTTTGATAAAGTTCATAATTTTCTAGAACATCAGTTGGGCTCATCAGCAATTCTGGGAGCCATGACTATACATCAAATGGACTAAATGTGGTTTGGTGCCCAAAGTTAATTAGTACGTTATATTGATACTTAAATTAAAAATAAATGATTCCTGTGAAAGATGGGGAGCAGGAAAATATGCAAACCAGACTAAATTAATTTCTAACTAATCTGTGTTATAGTAAACCGTTACCTAAAAAGATAACATTTTCATAGTGATGATTTGATGTAATAAACTACCATTGACTTTTTCTTTCTCCAGATTATGGATACCTTCTCAGGTATCAAATGGTAGTTATTAAGTTAAACTTTATAATTTCTTCTCTTTCTTTCTTCCTTGCCACTATTAAATCAATACCATCAAAATCTGATCTTAATTTCCCCAATATTGATCATCAGTATGTGTCCTGCTTTCCAAGATGAGATACTGAGAAGAGAGACAAAACAGCATAGTCATTACATGATTTTAGAGGCTCAGGTAGGCAAACAGATGATTTTTCACTCTTTTATTAATTTCCTTTAGTAAATAAGGATATTTGGTTATATTCACACATATAAGTATTTTAAAAATCTATCTCCTCAAGGGAAGTCACAAAAGGATTTTATTTAAAAGTATGCTATGAGAAAATGTTATTAGTTTTTCACCCGAGAGAAAGTATGTGTTTGTGAAAGGGAGAGGGGAAAACAGATAAGCAGATGAATACTAAGTTTGTGAAAAACTGAGTACTGAAAGGTAGAAAAGGTTTGCATAAGGCAAGGATAAGTATGTCAAAGACACATTTCACCATCAATTTTTTATTTTGCACATTTGTATTGCTATACTTGACTTTTGGCAGTGGAAATGGTACTCTATGCAGAATGGGTTCAATAAAATGGAGATTAGAGCTATTTCTGCTGTAGTAGTGAATTGTTCCTTAGCATGGAATAATTGAAAGGAAGCTTAAAGGTCATGGAGTTCTAAACGTTCCCAACCTTACCTTTCCAATCTGATGTTAGATAATGGTTCCAGCCCCCTGAACTTCACTTCACCCTAACTGTC
>NW_020174638.1:221488-255012 GCF_003031525.2 Neophocaena asiaeorientalis asiaeorientalis | reverse complement strand
ATATATATATATATATATATATATATGAAGTTCAAGAAGTTCACATTTCACATACACTTTCCTTTTATAATCTTTATGCAGAGCCAATTCCTAGTACTTTCAATTCTAATAATAATCATCTATTTTTATAGTATCTGTACCTGGGTAAAGAAATAGTTCAGAACTGATGGCTATGAGATAGAAGTGAAACTGACTAGATATTTGAAAAGTTAAAGGTCAAAGGAATACTCAATTTTTGGAAAACAATTTAAAACATAGATGCATAATAAATTATACACAGTCTATCTCAAATTTAATATACTTTTCTGCTTTATGTCCAATTGCCAGTCATAGTTTCCTTCCTTACATGAATCTACTTTAATATCTACACTAATTTGTTTGTGTATATGTCCTTGAAAATATAATTGCCCTTGTAAAATATGCAGCAATGTTAAGTGCACACACACCCAGAGTTTTGGGTAAACTTTGTTTTGACATGTAACATATAAAGACTTAAACAAAAGACATGACACCATAAAACTCCTAGAAGAAAACATAGGCAAAACATTGTCTAAAATATATCATACCAATGTTTTCTTAGGTCAGTCTCCCAAGGCAATAGAAATAAAACAAAATTAAACAAATGGGACCTAATCAAACTGACATGCTTTTGCACAGCAAAGGAAACCATAAACAAGACAAAAAGACAACATACAGAAAGGGGGAAAATATTGCAAACAATGTGACTGACAAGGGATTAATTTCCAAAATATACAAACAGCTCATACAACTCAACAACAAAGAAAGAAGCAACTTAATTGAAAAATCAGCAGAAGACCTACATAGGCATTTCTCCAAAGAAGAAATACAAATGGCCAATAGCCCATGAAAAGATGCTCAACATTGTTAATTATTAGAGAAATGCAAATCAAAACTACAATGAAATACCACCTCACACTGATCAGAATGGCCATCATTAAAACATCTACAAATAAAATGCTGGAGAGGATGTGGAGAAAAGGGAGCCCTCCTACACTGTTTTTGGGGATGTAATTTGGTACAGTCACTATGAAAAACAGTATGAAGTTTCCTCAGAAAACTAAAAATAGAATTATGATCAGGCAATCCCACTCCTGGGCATACATCCAGACAAAACTATAATTCAAAAAAGTACATGCACCTCCATGTTCATAGCAGCACTATTCACAATATCCAAGACGTGGGAACAACCTAAATGTCCATCAGCAGATGAACGGATAAAGAAAACATGATACATATATACAATGGAATATTACTCAGCCATAAAAAGTACAAAATAATGCCATTTGCAGCAGCATGGATGCAACTAGAGATGATCATACTATGTGAAGAAAGTCAGAAAGAGAAAGAAAAATAGCATATGGTATCACTTATATGTGAAATCTAAAATATGACACAAATGAACCTATGAAATAGAAACAGACTCACACAGAGAACAGACTTGTGGTTGCCAAGGTGGAGGGGCTTGGGGGAATGATGGGGTGGGAGTTTGTGGTTAGCTGATATGAGGTATTATATATAGAATGGATAAACAACAAGGTCCTACTGTATAGCACAGAGAACTATATTCAATATCCTATGATAGGTCATAATGGAAAAGAATATATATATAAAAGAATGTATATATATATGTATAACTGAATAACTTTGCTGTGCAGCAGAAATTAACACAGTTTTGTAAATCAACTATAACAAAACTTAAAAAAAATAGAACACAGGTTGTAACTGAGTAACTCAGTGAGTTAAAAAAAAGATTCACCATCTACTGACCAGATCAAGACATAGAATATTAATGCCAAAGAAATCTGTCTGTGCTCCATCTCAGTTATTGCCTCCTTCATAGATAATCACCATATGACTTCTATTAACACTGAGTTTTTATTTTTTTGAAATTTAAATAAGTGGATTTATAGTGTTTATACTTTTCTATCTGGTTTCTTTCATTCAACATAATGTTTATGAGATTCACCTTTGTTATATATAGTAGCATTTTGTTCCTTTTCATTTCTGTATAGTATTATAGTGTATAAAGTGTTTATTCAATTTAGTGTGGATAGGAAAGGTAAGATGTTGCCAACTTTTGGCTACTGCAAATAATGCTGTTATGAACAGTTTTTGTACTTGGGTGTAGTAATTTCAGTTTCGAATTTAACCACAGGTGGAATTACAGGGCCATAGCTCATGTCTATGTTCTGCTTTAGTAAATATTGTCAAACAGTTTTCAAAATATTTGTAACAATATAAAAGCCAAAAAATCAGTGAATAAGATTTCATATTACCCCACATTATTATCAACACATTGTATCATCTTCCCCTACACTCTTAGGCCTTTTGGTGGGTGTGTAGTACTATCTCTTGTGGGAGGTTTTAATTTGTATTTTTTCTGATGACTGCTGCTGCAAAGCTCTTTTCATTGATCATTAGCCATTAAGATGTATCTTTCTTAGTGAAGTGCCTGTAATAGGGCTTTTGTCCATTTTTAATTGGAATGTTTGTCTTTTAAAGCTGAGTTTTCTTTACATATTTCTGTATATAATACCTATGTCAGAAATATTCATTGCAAATACATTCTCTAAGTCTGCTCTATGGCTTGTCTTTTTGCTCTGTTTTTTCATTTGTAACTTTTATTTTTCCCTCTTTTCTTTCTTGTAAATATTGCCAGGAATTATCAATAAGATTAATGTTCTCAAATAAATTATTTTAGATTTTTTAGCTCTCTTTATGTAGTATTTTAAAAATTGTATTAATTTATTTTATATCATTTTTCCTTCTCAACATTTCTTGCATAGAATTGCTTTTGTTTCTATTTTTCCCAATAAATAGTTAAATTATTGTTTTCCAGAATCTTTTTCTATTCTAGTATGTGCATTTAAGACCACATACTCTTGGTAGTGTATATATGTCCATACCCCTCTCTCACTTTGTCACAGCTCACCCTTCCGCCTCCCCATAGCCTCAAGTCTGTTCTCCAGTAGGACTGTGCCTTTATTCCTGTCTTAACCCTAGATTCTTCATGACATTTTTTTTTTCTTAAATTCCATATATATGTGTTAGCATACGGTATTTGTCTTTCTCTTTCTGACTTACTTCACTCTGTATGACAGACTCTAGGTCTATCCACCTCATTACAAATAGCTCAATTTCGTTTCTTTTTATGGCTGAGTAATATTCCATTATATATATGTGCCACATCTTCTTTATCCATTCATCTGATGATGGACACTTAGGTTGTTTCCATCCCTGGGCTATTGTAAATAGAGCTGCAATGAATATTTTGGTACATGACTCTTTTTGAATTTTGGTTTTCTCAGAGTATATGCCCAGTAGTGGGATTGCTGGGTCATATGGTAGTTCTATTTGTAGTTTTTTAAGGAACCTCCATACTGTTCTCCATAGTGACTGTACCAATTCACATTCCCACTAGCAGTGCAGGAGTGTTCCCTTTTCTCCACACCCTCTCCAGCTTTTTTTCTTTCTAGATTTTTTGTTGATGGCCATTCTGACAGGTGTGAGATGATATCTCATTGTAGTTTTGATTTTCATTTCCCTAATGATTAATGATGTTGAGCATTCTTTCATGTGTTTGTTGGCAGTCTGTCTAGCTTCTTTGGAGAAATGTCTATTTAGGTCTTCTGCCCATTTTTGGATGGGGTTGTTTGTTTTTTTGTTATTGAGCTGCATGAGCTGCTTGTAAATTTTGGAGATTAATCCTTTGTCAGTTGCTTCATTTGCAAATATTTTCTCCCATTCCAAACCTAAGGTAGATAGCTAGTGGGAAGCCGCTGCATAGCAGAGGGATATCAGCTCGGTGCTTTGTGACCGCCTGGAGGGATGGGATAGGGAGGTTGGGAGGGAGGGAGATGCAAGAGGGAAGAGATATGGGAACATATGTATATGTATAAATGATTCACTTTGTTATAAATCAGAAACTAACACACCATTGTAAAGCAATTATACCCCAATAAAAATGTTTTTTAAAAAAGACCACATACTCTTTCATAATTTTTTAAGCTCTATTTCACATAATTTAATATATGTTGTAATTATCATTCATTTGAAACTTTTTCCCTAATTTCTACTGAGATTTCTTTGTGACCCATGGGTTATTTACATGTTTCATGCTTAGTTTTCAAACAATAAGTGGTTTTATAGATAGCTTACTGTACTATTTCCTGCTTAATATCTCTGTGAGCAAACTGAATTATTTCAGTCTTTTGAGGTGTTTTGAAACATTTAATGCCTACCTCATGATCAATTTTACTAAATGTTCTGTATTTACTTGTAAAAATTACTAGGTATTTTTAATTAGCTCAAATTTATTAATTTGTTTAGGTACTGTGTATCTGTACTGATTTTTGTCTGCTGCTATCAGTTATGAAAAAGTTTTGAAAAAATTTCCTCTATGATGTGGATTTGTCTATTTCTCATATTATGACAATTCAACCCCCCATCTTTTAATAGGAAAATTTAGTCCATTTCAGTTAATGTTTGTGTTATTATCCTCCAAATTTTCATTTGTATTCTATTGGGTCACGTGTTTCTTTCTTTTTTCTACCTTTTTTTTTCTTTTACTTTTTATTAGCTCTTTTGCACTTACTAACTTCTTACGTACATTTTTCCCCCTGATACTCATTTGAAGTTACCCTGGAGATTAAAAGTTAAATATAAATTATTACTATTACCATTTCCAAGATTTAAAACATGAAAACTCAACTTACTCTCTCTTAGTCTTTGAAACATTTTAGCCATACATTACAATTCTACATATATTTTGTATATCACAATACATTTTTATTCTTTTAAACAGTTAATATTCATTTATACTTAGACACATATTAACCCTTTCTGTGTTCTTTGTTTTACTCTGCATTTCAGTGTTTTGGTCTGTGATAATTTTCCTTCACTTAGTTAACATTTGCTGGCAATAAATACTCTCCTCTTCTGCTTTTCTAGAAATGTCTTTCTTTCACCTTGATTTTTGCTAGGATAAATTTCTAGATAGATGGTTGTTTTCTTTTATCATTTTAGAATTATTCAATTGTCTTCAGACTTCTCTCACATCTATTGAGATGTCAGATGAATGTTACTGCTGCTTTTTAAGGTAATATATGTGTTTATTGTTGGAAGAAGGATAAGAGAAGTCTCACTTAGGAATAGATTGGAATAGGGATGATGGGTGTGTTGTGAGGAGCTAGCAAGAAATACCTTCAAAGTAAATGTAAACAGGGCAGACTTCTAGAATGGCTCCAGGTCAAATTCTTGTTGAAGAACCAATATCCAACAACTAGAGAAGTTGCTTCAAAGACCACAACCTAAAAACAGGCCTGGAATGTAAAAATAAAATGAAGCCAAAAGATATGAAAAAATTGGTGCCAAGATCATGAACAAATGTGAAACTTGTGGAATATTTGAGGGGAGAATTAGTGGAAGCCTCTGGTTTACCTTTTTGGAAATTCTTGGCATGTAACCAAGGATATGTCAAGCTGAATTAAAGGCCTTCACTAGAGATAGTGTTATAAAAATTTTAATTAGAATAGATCCATGAGTGCTGGTAAGTCAGAAACTTCATAATATAAATGAAACTCTCTTAAATGGGAGAAAAGATGTGGACAGTTCATAGGAGAAGGAAGAATGCAATCTGAGTGTATTATAATGAATCTACAGTTATGAAGAACAAGATCAATAAAGACAGACTGAATGGGATAGAGAGTGATGGCTGTGGAATAGTGCTGACCAAGTTTGGTAGGAAGTACCAAGTAAAAGAAAAAGAAATATGATTACAATTATGATCTGAAAAGTTTCTGCCCAGTTCTAAAGGAAGGGCTATTTTCTCTATGGTCTGTAAGCTCCATGACAGCAAGGATCATTTTTATCATCTTGACCAGCATAAATCCCCTACTTAGGTAAAACCTAGGAGGTATTATATATTTCATAAGGATGTGTTGAAAGAAGAAAAGAAGAAAGGAAGAAAGTTTATTGGCTTTTTTTTTTTTTTTTTGGTTTAAGCTAATGAGTTTTTCACTCATGAGCCATCAGAGCCCAGTTTAGCTTGGTACATAGTAAGTGCTGAATAGTTTGAAGAAAAACAAATATAGAACTTGTGCATGTGAAGGGATTTCTGTAATACCAATTGGGAAAGGATTTGTCTTGTAGAATTTTGACTTGGGTATGCTTGTAATACAAATCTATTCCTTTAACATTAGAGCTAGCATTCATAATAGAATGATATGGAACATTAAAACCATTATCCATTATCATATACTTCATTCTACTCTACCTGTAGACCAGTAAAATGCCTTTGTATTACTAATCTGGGTATTACTAAAGATTACTGAATATTGAAGATCATTGAAACATTTTCAAAACTTTTTGAAATTTTATTTTGCTTAGCAGGAAGTTCTAAACACATCCATCAATAATATTTTTAAGGAAAGAAATAGAGAAAATATAGACTAAATTATATAATTAATAAGCCATAAAATAAAGTTTAAAATTAAACTGTATATTAAATAGAAATAATAAAAATAAGTAAAATTAATAAAAATGATCATGTAATTATTTAACAATAATCTTTAAAATCAACTGGATTTCTTAAGGCCAAATTGAATTCAAGTGTTCTGCTCATTGTTTCTCAAAATATCTATACATATTTGCAATCAGAAATAAAATAGGGTAAACGCTGAAGCACTTCAACAGTCAAAGAATCACTTTGAAGTAAACAATGCCACTTGTACAGATGTGTTTGTTTCCCAGGGCAGGAACTTGCTTGAGACTGTGTGTTTTGGGTGGCAATAAGGTGGTTACCTAGCAACTACCCCTCCTCCCAAATCAATGCTGCAAGAGTGGTATTGTTTACGTCAGCAAATTGATTACTTGTTTGCTGGATCTAAAGAGAATGTAATACAGTGGTAGGGTGTGAATCTCAATCACAAGAAACTTACAGGTTTTTCCTCTACGTTGGGTCAACTTCCCACTCCTCATCTGGTGCTGCTGGAAGTTTGTCTAAAGAGATAAGATAATGAATAATATGCTATGCATCATATGAAAATGAGGGAAACATCTGACATTTTAATTAATAATATTTATTTTCAGTTTGCATTTAAAGCAAACAATGAAAGGGTTACTATATCCATAATAGCATTAGCTCTGGGCAAGAGGTAATTTTATTGCAATGTGTCCTCAGAAATGAGACAGCCCAGGGTAAGGTGGGGTTCTGTAGAAACAGAGTTTAACCAATCTAGACAGGTTTTGGATGATAGCATTTTACCACCTGAAGGTAAAATTAATGAGATATTAATTTATATAGAACACATATATAAGGTACTTATGTTTACAAGTGAGTATAACCATATGTAGAAATAACTTAGCTAGAAAACATATTTTAGTAAATGTCACACCATATATTTTGTTTACCTGCGATACATATCACAAAAAAATGCCGCTCTCTCTTTCATCTGTCTAATGGATATTTATTCATAGGGACAATCTCACCAGTGCATGCAAAATCAAGAAAGCAAGTAATCTGAATGAAATGGAAAGATGAGGACAGAAAACACAGATTTTGCCTATGGAAAAATTGAATACAGTAAATTAGTTTGTATGTTTTCATAGCAGGAAGATATAAGCTAAAGAAAAAATCTGTTAGAAGAATGCTAAAATGCCAAGTATGTGGGAGTGAGTAGAAAGGGAAAGAAGAGGGACATAGGTTTATAAAATTTTCCATGATGTAAAAGACTGAAGCCAATTTCTCCCCAGACACAGTCCTGACGTTCAGAGCAGCTGCTTGCCAGTATGCAGGAAACTGTCACTTGTACAGTAGCTTTATGGACTCACCCCATACCCACACACTGAATGTCATTTGCTCACTAAGCTCCAGAGAAGAGGAATTCTTTGCGGACCAATAATTGAAAGTTGAAGTTACAGCCTCAGTTCTCTTCTGGAAAATTGCTAATGCTTGTTTTAAAAAGTCACACTCTTCAGACTAAAATTAATCAGAATCTGACACCGTATTTTCTGAGTTCCTCAACCCTGGGAATATCATCAGTTCAGAAAAAATATGTTTTCCTTTGAAAATAACCAATAATTATCAATGTCATTTTAGATTTTGGTATGATTCTTGTAACCATTTTCCACAAACATATTAGACTTTTAACCAGAAATGACATTCTAAAAACAATCTCATTATATGTAAAAGTCAAAACTGTGAGTTGGAATACAGAAGGGATTATTCCCATCTGTCCCTAAGTACTTTAAGTGGTCCAATGTCAGATATTAAAGGAAGAGAGCTAAGAGACACATTGAGCAACAGAATCAACAAAATGTTTAGACTAATAATTTATTAGAAAATAAGTGATAATGATAGGAAAACTGTTATCTTATTTCAAATGGATCAATGTGCAGTGAGGTTTTTTTCTAATATAGGTATAATATGTCAAACAAAAATTAAATAGCAAGAAAATATAGATTTGCATTTTATAGTGCATCACTGATGCAGAAATTTCTCTCTTTTTACTCTGTCCTCAAATCGCCCTGTAAATTATATTATTCTGATAACACAGACACATTTTTATTGTTCTAGATGATCAGATTTTATATCAGGAATTGACATCGATGAGTTTCGAGACATCTCTATGTACCTCTGAGCCCTCACAGAATAGAAAATGTAGTCCAACAGTTAAAATAATTGATGAATGTGTGTTGAATTCTCAGGAGGGAAGGGAAGAAGAAAGAATGAAGGGTAGAGGAGAGACTTGGAGGAGGGAGGTGCTGATTTCAACCCTGTAGCGTCAGGATTGCGTCAATTCGGGTTTCAGCCACCTCTAGAGTCTCAGAGACAAGCGTCTCTGAAGAGCCAAAACAGGAAGAGGGGTGGCAAATCACTGTGCGAGGGCGAGTGGATCTCCCTCTTTGCCTCCTCCCTATTCCAGGCTTAGGTCCCCTGAGCTTTGCGCCGTTGTTTTCAGCATTAGGATAAGCCCTGTCGCTTCACATTCAGGCAAGTGAACCAAGATAGGGAGTTTCCGTTCAGCACCTCGGACAGAATACGCAGCAAAAAATGGCTCCGATCGCTACCAGCCGGGAAGAATTTGGTAAGCAAGTTACTCCGCTTATAACTGCGGTTGTTCCTTAAATACTCTGGGGTGATGTGTTTTGTGTGTGTGTGTGTGTGTCTGTGTGTGTGCGCGCGCGCGTGTGTGCGCGTGTGTGTGTGTGTTCGCGGGATGTTGAACATAGATTTCCCAGGTAGAAAAATGAGAACTGTAAAAGGGCAATAGTGGCTTATCTCTGTGGTTTCTCCCTTCCTTGATATCTTTCTCCTTAAAATTGCTTTCTGCCAGGGCGATTTTACATCCAAGAAGTTCCTAATCATTCAGGTAGCGCTGTAAATTGCAGCACGCGCTAAGTAAAGAGGTCTGTTTTCTTGTTGGTGTCATTAATTTTGCAGGTGATTTCTATTTGTACATAAACGTGTATTTATCTTATTGGAGGAAGCCAGATGTTTCTGTGATTATATAAGGCCTTGATCTTGGTATAAAATAACTTGAACATTGGGCATTTAGAATGTATATTTTATTGCAGAGTGTACCATAATGTATTTTTTTCTCTGCTATGTTTTTGTTGTATCCTTGAAATATTTTGCTAATGAAAGACACAGAATCCTATGATACTAGGGTTAAAGGGATATTCAAAATTAACTAGCTGAGCCCATTCCATTTCACAGGAGAGGTAACTGGAGCCCAGAGAGATAAGGGAAATTTTGCAAGTCAGTTAGCTAAAAGCTACTGGAAACTATACTTAGGACTTATATTTTCCTGTTCAATTTCCCTTTTCCTATAACAGATTTTTAGCACCATTACTCTCCTCTTTTTCAGTAAAAAAAGAAAAGGGAAAAAATCAGATGTACTTTTTCAAATAGAAAAGTAGTATTTTTAGGTCCCATTATATTCCAAAGGCAAGAGATTTGAGTTTTACTTTACATGTATTTGGAAATATCAGGGAATTTATAGAAGTTTGTTATGAAACTGAGTGAAATGACTGAGATCTTTGCTCTCAAAAGCTTAGGACCTTAACAGTAGAGAATACACAGGGAGTAGATGAGCCCTTCTATATTATATTGAATATTTTGCCATTTGGCATGAATATTAAACACAGAAAATTTGTGATATTATATTCAGAAATGAATTTCTTTCACAGCTGTCCATTTGAGTGATTGAGTTTATATTGCTGTGATATGATATGTATTCCCAATTTCTGATTTGAAAATCAGAAAAATATTTGAATATTGAGGAATTTTCAGAGGCTATGCTAGTTAAAAATATGTTCTAGTGTTGGCATTGTTTATTTAGGAAAAAATTATTTTCTATTCCTTTTTAAAAAAAATTATTCTTCCTGCATTGACTAAAGAATCAAGAATAGTTCATGACTTTGCTTTTGCTCCCTGGCCTTGGATTATTAGGTAGTCCAGGAGTGTGTGTGTGTGTGTGTGTGTGTGTGTGTGTGTTTTCTTCTCTCCACAAAGACTTAAATAGAAGGAAAAATTGAAAAGCTGGTACTAAGTTTAGCTGATGATCTTTAGCTCTCACCTCATTCTTCTTCTGTAGCATTCCCTGCTTTTTCTATCTGGGAAATTCAAAGTTCACCTTTATACAATTCAGTTCTTTGATATAATTAAACTACAGAATTTTTTATTGTTGTATTTGCTTTTTTATTTTCTTAGGCATTTTTGCTCTTGTCATTTCTTAATCTTATATTATTTGAGTTCAGTTTTGTGATTATGAAGTAGATAGGCAGAAGTTTGGGGGATTAGGGAGGGGAGAAACAAAAGATTGTTCTTTCAAGGTTAGTTAAACAAGCCTTAACCCTTTCCTGACTGGAACTTTTAACTTTATTATTCACTATTTGGGATTTAAAAATAGACTGGAATGGAGTTAAGGCAGATATTATAACGTTAATTATATTAGTTTTGATTATATTAAACATCAACTCAACTGATGCACTGTGTCCAGATATAGTAATACTGCTTTTACTTACACAGTGTTACTTATTATTTGTTGGAGAATATACTTACATATGTAACATGATGAACTTATTATATGTTGGAGAATATACTTACATATGGAGCATGATGAGCTTCATGCATAATCAGTGTTACCTAATGTCAGTAATTTAATGTGTCCTCATTCAAGGAACAAATGCCAGTTTCAATTTGATTGTCATGTGGAAATGTGCTAGGAAAAAATCAGTTATGGATAAAACTGAACTCTAAATTATCTCTACACACTCTTCTCATTACATGTTAAAGAATGATAATTCATTTATAACCATTGTTTGGGTTTTATCCTTTTTAGGTAATTAATTTGTACTTTGGATGATTCAGTGTTTGAAGAATTTTGGGTCAGCATATGAGTTTGTAGTCTTATAAGTTGTATACTATTAATAAACTGTTCATGTTTTTGTTCTTTTCCCTCTAATATGTGTACATTTCTTTTACCACTGTTCTATAATTTGGATGGAAATTATTAATGACTTTGTGACAACTGAAGATAATTTTCCATAATTTCTGTCAGTATTTGAAGAATATGCACTTAGAGGTACATAGTAAGAATTGATGCTTCTGGAAACCCTCAAAATGTCAATGAAAACATAAAGAAATTAATACTGACTCACCATGCTGTAGTTGACTCATGTTATCTGAGAAAACAAAGGTAGGTCAGGGTCATTTAGCATTCTCCCATCCCTGGCCCAGCCCCAGTTTCATCTTTTCATTTTTTTGTGAAAAATTACTACAATGAAGGATTTTCTATCATACTGTATTTATTCTTTATGTGTTACAAATGTGTTTATTCCTGAAAGTGACATGAAATAGGTACATAATTCACCCAGAACAGTTGGAAAGCAATTCAATCTGTGCAACCTACAGCAACTGCCAGCTTTAGGATGCTTTTCAAATAGGGTGTCTCCAACTCTGCCCAATTAATGCATGTTATTGGTCATTTGATTTTTCAGATCAAATCCCCACAGTGGTGGGGATCTTCAGTGCATTTGGCCTGGTCTTCACAGTCTCTCTGTTTGCATGGATCTGCTGTCAGAGAAAATCATCCAAATCTAACAAGACTCCTCCATATAAGTTTGTGCATGTGCTAAAGGGAGTTGATATTTATCCTGAAAACCTAAACAGCAAAAAGAAGTTTGGAGCAGATGAGAAAAATGAAGTAAAGAATAAACCAGCTGGGCCAAAGAATTCTTTGCGTCTTGATCTTGAGAAGAGAGATCTAAATGGCAATTTTCCCAAAACAAACCTCAAAGCTGGCAGTCCTTCTGACCTGGAGAATGTGACCCCAAAGCTCTTTTCAGAAGGGGAAAAAGAGGCAGTTTCCCCTGATAGCTTAAAGTCCAGCACTTCTCTTACTTCAGATGAGAAACAAGAGAAGCTGGGAACCCTCTTCTTCTCCTTAGAGTATAACTTTGAGAAGAAAACATTTGTGGTAAATATTAAAGAAGCCCGTGGCTTGCCAGCCATGGATGAGCAGTCGATGACCTCTGATCCATACATCAAAATGATGATTCTCCCAGAGAAGAAGCATAAAGTGAAAACTAGAGTTCTGAGAAAGACCTTGGACCCAGCTTTTGATGAGACCTTTACATTCTATGGAATACCCTACACCCAGATCCAAGAGTTGGCCTTGCACTTCACAATCTTGAGTTTTGATAGGTTTTCAAGAGATGATATAATTGGAGAAGTCCTTATTCCTCTCACAGGAATTGAATTAACTGATGGAAAAAAGTTAATGAACAGAGAGATTATCAAGAGAAATGTTAGGGTAATTCATTTTTAGTGCTTAACATATTTATAAACAATCTTTTCTGTAGCGTTTTTGTATCTAGGGGAGTTTTATTAAAATGATGTCTTATACATATTATCTTTACCATGTTTAACTATTATTAATCATAATCAAATGAGGAGCAGGGGGATAGAGTAGATGAAAGAAATTTTAACCCACAACTGAAATGCATAAAGTATCTTAATGATATAAAATAAAAAGGAATCCTTTATGGATTTATTTAAATATCATTTATATAAATATTTTTATTAATTTCTGTCACAAGTATTTTGACTAAGATTGCCACTAAAATGCAGACAAATATTTTTTATAAGAAAGTTAAAAATATATTTCAATGTCAACATAATTGAATTTGAAAATTAAGTCAGTTCATTTTGAGTATTTGAAGTTCTAATGACTTCATAGAATTGCTTTTTAAGGAAAAGATATCTCATTATATTGAATTACAAATATTCACCTTTATGTTGTATAACAGGAAGTGAGTTACTCGGCCTTTGCAGTTATGCTACTTTGGTAGTTCTGGAATTATTAGAAAATGATGACATCAATTAATCAAATTTAAATGTATTTTCCCTTTAAATATGGAGCTCATTTGATTCCAGTTGTGGTATTTCAGAATAACTGGTGTTTATAAGGCATAATTCTATAGAATACCATAAAGTTTGTTCTGACCACATCCTCACCTTTTTCTGTTGAAATTAATGAAAGTCAAGATCAAGAAATATTAAGTAGTTTGAGTCACCTAACTGTTTAGTGGCACAGTGGGAATAAAGATTTGTTCCCTACTCTTATTCTTCGTGGAGTACTTATTCATACAGTTACCCCATGTCAGCTTTTATATAAATACATATTGAAGTTTTAGGAGCTCTGGGCAACCATCATTCTTAGTTATACCAAGTTTACTTTTTGTTACTTTCAGTTAGAACTTGTACTTTGAGTTCTTGGTCATCTTATCTAATGTTAAAGTAAAAATAAGATCTAAGTATTATGCAAAGAAAAACCCTATGATACTATTCAGAGACAAAGCATTAAATATTCTGAATCAATTCTCTCCAATATTTAATTCATTCCTTGGATTAAAGGAGGACTCTGGGTGTGTTGGGAGAAGAGAATTTTAACTCATCAGTCCTCTGTGCTAAGAGAGTGGTGGGTGTCAGACTAAATTTTAGGTTTTCTGAATTCAAATTTTAATAATGTCTGTGCTAAAGAATTTGAAATCAAATCAAACTTGAGTCACTTTACCATATACATCCATTCAAATAATTACATAATTTTCATTACCATTAATAACTTCAAAAAGTGGAGAGTTAATTAAAAAGCAAAAACTAAAAATACCTCTGTGTAAGATATATTTTAAATATCCCCCTTTAAAACATTTCTAGTAATGGGGGTGGCTAACTCATTACCAATTTTAACATTCTGTAGTACCTAAAAAGACCACAAGATGGCAGGTAGTTGTTTTAGAAGGTGATGGTACTGCACAAAGGCTTTTAGTTACTCTTTGATTTTTTAGCATATTAAAGTAAAATAAGTAGGAAAATTACAGTTAAATAACAATGCTATTATAGTGCTTTAAAAATTAATATAAGTATAAATTTCAAAACTAAAGAATAATAAAAACATATTTATCTCATATCTCTCTTTGTTTAGAAGTCTTCAGGACGTGGTGAGTTACTGATCTCTCTCTGCTATCAGTCCATCACAAATACTCTCACTGTGGTTGTTTTAAAAGCTCGGCACCTGCCTAAATCTGATGTGTCTGGACTTTCAGGTAAGAATGTTTTTGAAAAACTCAGGCTCAGTGTAGAAATGAGCAATATATTGGGCAAAATAGTTAACAACTAACATTGGACTATGATTTAGATTCACCCTTTATTCACAATCACAAATTATGTGATTGTTTTTGTTTCTCATTTTATGGAATAAATGTGTGAGCCAAGGCCATTATCAAGAAGAAGAAAACTGCATAGTTCTAAGATCCAATACAAAGTTAGTATGTCATAGATGTCTGACTGAATGGAGTTGAAGCAGAAAGCAGTGATAAATGCAGAAGTGAGGCCATTGCCAAAAACACAGTGATGGAAATAAAATTAAGGTTTAGGAAAAGTTCTTAATTTTACTATTTTAAGTGAGCCTGCCTACCCTTACATTTCTATTATTTTTATTATCTTTCCTTTAATTCCTTATGTGTCTGTTGTCTGCTTTAAGAATTAGCTTTTATTTTTTTTTTTATTTATTTTTTTTTTTGCGGTACGTGGGCCTCTCACTGTCGCGGCCTCTCCTGTCGCGGAGCACAGGCTCCGGACGAGCAGGCTCAGCGGCCATGGCTCACGGGCCCAGCCGCTCCGCGGCACGTGGGATCCTCCCGGACCAGGGCACGAACCCGTGTCCCCTGCATCGGCAGGCGGACTCCCAACCACTGCGCCACCAGGGAAGCCCCTAGCTTTTAGTTTTGTGACTAATTTTTACTAAAAAAAAAAAAATTGCTGTAGAGTACAATGAGAAAGAACATATGACCTATGGTTTTAAACGATCTGAGTTCAAATCCTAACCCTTCCATTTCTTAGCATCGTAACATTGGGTATGTTTCTTAAACTCTATACAAACTAGATATAATAGTACTTACCTTGAAGGAGATTATGAGGTCTGGAAATATATATTTCATTAAATATCATCCAGTGCTATTATTAGTTGTAGTTTTATTATTAGATAATGGAGATTAAAAACATGTTCTCAAAGATTTAGGTTAGGAAGTTAAAATGACTCATGCAACCAGAAAAGGGCAAAATAATATAATTAGATGTGTGATAAAGTAGCATGATCTTAAAATTCACAGGATACAGGTGACACAGGAAATATCAATATTGGGTAACAGGAAACAAACACAGCAAGTGGTTAAAGAACCACAAAAAAAATTAAAGTCAAAAATGGCACTGCCATTGTGAATTCTAAATTCCCATTCCCCCATTCAAAAGAGAAAGCCCATGCTCAGAGAATTAGTGAGATTTATCCAAAGTCATACAACTCAATAAAGATAGATGTTGTGTAACATTTTTTCCTTCTATTCCATTCTCCGGAATGAATTATTAGTAATCAGAATGTGTCATTAGAACATTCTATTTTCTTCCACTTTATGTTACCTCTTCATCCTTCCATTACAGTTCTTTCCCGTCCTCCACTATCTCTTATGTTGTACATTCTTACTTATTTTCAATTTATTGACAATAGAGAAGCCAAGCTTTATCCATGTTTTCACTTTGTTCTGACTCATATTCGTTATAATCATATTTTATTAGCATCTCTAAGGCACAATTATCTTGAGATCACCTTTCCCACCAAGTCTTGTCAGTACAATCTGTGTTGTTTCCCATTGCAGATCCCTATGTCAAAGTGAACCTGTACCATGCCAAAAAGAGAATCTCCAAAAAGAAGACTCATGTGAAGAAATGTACCCCCAATGCAGTGTTCAATGAACTGTTTGTCTTTGACATTCCCTGTGAGGGTCTTGAAGAGATAAGTGTTGAATTTCTGGTTTTGGATTCTGAAAGGGGATCCCAAAATGAGGTAATTGGGCGGTTGGTCCTGGGAGCAGCAGCAGAAGGAGCCAGTGGAGAGCACTGGAAGGAGATTTGTGACTATCCTAGGAGACAAATTGCGAAGTGGCATGTGCTCTGTGATGGTTAGCATCCTAGCCAAGATGAGTTGGAACTTAATGATTTTTTTCTAGCCAAGAAGAAATTTTCTTTCTTTTTTTTTTCTGATACATGATTGCAAGCTTGTGAAAGCTTTTTTGTTGTTGTTGTTAGAAATGTATTGAATTATCAGACCAGAAAGTAACTGTAAATGTGTATCATGATAATTTACTCTTTATTAGAGAAGTTGGATAAATTTTCATAAGATATTCAATTTCCCCTGAAGGTTACCAGTTATATAAATAAGAGTAGCCAAACATTTTAGGAATACTGCTCTGCAGTCCCGAGTTATGGCTGTGGTGATGATCTCATTGGAACATGTCACTGGAAGTCAATGTGGTTTTTAGGATTTAGAAATGAAAAGCAGGTCTTCTCTTATGAAAATTCATCCATTGTTCATCAACTGGGGAAGCCAATTTTTCTTTAAACCCAAAGATATTAAAGAAATGTTCTCTAGATTATTTTATTAATTATGTATGTGCAAATGGTTGTCCTGCATATAAAAGTATATGATTATTTCTTTTTGGTCTATAATTATTTGACACAATTTTATCATAAGAAGGGTAACTTAGGTTTGTTGAAAAAAAAAGTGAACAAAATGAGAAATCATTTTATCAAAGGGCTGAGTTGAGAATACTATAGCTGAAATATGCTTTCCCCTCCCTAAGTTTACATGTGAGTCAAAAATAAAATATAATCTCACATAAGAACCATGGCCTTGAATTATTCACTGCTTGTGACAAATGTCAATGTGGCCTAAGAAAGCCCTATATACTTTTGTGAAGTTGCTGAGTTAGCTAGTGGGTAAAGAAATAAACTTCAGTGAGAAATCCAGTTAAAAATGCTGTTTTCTTATAGGAAATATATATAGTATGCAAGTGTACATTCAAGGTTATCCCCTGAACACAGAAAGGGCATTGGTAGCCAAGTCTTCATTCAGCTTGTTCTCCCCCAGAGAGGACTAAGCTACTATTTGAAAAGAAACGAAGACAAAAAAGTTGTGAAGTTGTAATCATCGCTGGATAGAAAGTGTTACTTAACCCAACAAACTAATAAAAAATAGTTACACGGCAAGCCTAATATACTTTATATATGTTCATACATAATATATTTAGGCTGTCAAATTAGCACAAGTATGTTTCACTATCTTTTCTAGGCTAATTTGTCTTGAGCTGTTGTCTGTTGACCAGTTTATAAACCTGTATCTTATACATCTTTCCAGTGCCAGGGCTCTGAAATTCATTAAAAAATCCATTAAACCCTGTGATTATTTGGAAAGAATTTACTTGAGGTAATGTCACTGTATTTGAGTTTTTAGAAAAGTATGAGTGAAACTCAGGTACAGTTGAATTTTAAATATGCAAGTTAGAAATGAAGTCTACTGAAAAACTTACATTTTGAGTCAGGTTTTGTGTCAGTGCTTTAGCAGTTTTTGAGAATGTGTTTGATATCACAGTGTTTGTAAAATCTATGACAAAGCATTTTCAAAACAACTTATACATGCTTTATATGACTATTCCTGATGTAAAGAAAATGCTTTACACTCTATATACAAAGATTGAAATCAACCTCTCTTCTTGTGCTTTAAGATGATTTGGGGATTAAACAAGAATATTGTCCAATCATCATCTTCATGCCATCACAAAGTCAACTCATAGCATCTTGGTCCACTCAGTATTTCTGTGAAAGCAATGTGAAATGAATTTTAGTCAGTATATGGTTTGGGGGAGTCATATGGCCTTTTAATATTTGTATATTTGGTATCATGGGTCAAGGAATATAATATATTTTGGAGCTCTGAAACATTGTAAGAAGTCAACCTTAAGTATCCTTCAGAGCAGCCAGAAGTTAATGATGGTACCAAGCAAAGTATTGTTGTTGGAGGAGGGTGAATTTGTTTTTTTAGGGGAACAATGAAACCAAGAACTAATAATTACAAAATTACAATAACTAATTTGTAAATAGTTTTTAGTTCTTAAAATTTAAAGTGTTTTTCGGTGTGAAAAGTTGAGTAAAACTATTTGCAACTGCTGTTAAGAAAAGAAAGAAGAGAAACTAGAAAGGAATTGAAACAGGCAGGGGCATAGTGATCTCATCATTTTCTGAAAATTGTACTGTTTTATATTGTATTACAATATCTGTGTGAATATCTTGAATTCTGTTACACATTCTGCCCTGTATTAAACATGTAAATTAATTGTTTGTCTGATTAGCGAATCTAACCACCCTAATGGAGAGGTATCCATATTTGAAGAACTGTGTAACTCAGTAACTGATTTTTTCTGATGTTGTAACTTAATAGAAGTGATTTGGGAGGAAGCATGGTATATGAGATGGTGTCTGTTCTTTCGTGCCAGCTTTGTATGATGTTTGTAAGATCATGTTATATGACATGAATAAATGGCTGCTTTTGACCAACCCATTTCAACTCAAAGTTTTCTTTAATGGATTAATGGATTCTCTTATTTCTTTCTAAGCTCTCGAGTTTCCTTAATAGATCATCTGGCATATATTAAGAAATATAAAGATTCAACACAAAGATCTTCCACATATCTTGTTGTAGTTTGCTTAATCCTCATAACACTCATCCAGGAAAGATATTATTCCTATTCAGAAGCAAACCTGAGACTCAAGGAGCTTTGGCAATTGACTCAAGTACACACGGATGGTATGTGAATAGATTTCATTGCATACCTCACTCTTCTCTCTATGATAGGCCACTCTCCTCTAGGGATCCTAATCAAATGGCTCTGCTAGATTCTTAAAATGTTTCATGCCCACATTCTTGGACTTCTCCTTTCTATATTGTGGTCACTTTTCCATATTTTATTTACCATTTTTTAAAAAACATCTTTATTGGAGTATAATTGCTTTACAATGGTGTGTTAGTTTACCATTTTCACCATTTTTCATCACAACTTTTAATTTATTCTTCCTTTTATTGTCTTTCATGATCTTTCTCACTTTAGTCTCTTTCATTACCTATTTTATATTACTGTCTTTTCTTTTTCATTTTTCCTATATCCATGCATTGGATAGATTTATTTAGTAAAATGGAGTTGAAGTGGAAGTCTTTATTTCTTCTTAAAGATGTAGGAAAAACAGACCCAGAACATCTGCAATGTTTCCATCAGACACCAGCTAAGGTAAATGGGAACTACGGGATCCACCACCAGGAGGATCAGCCGTTTTTTACAGCACAAATCTATATGGATGTGTCCTGTATTATCACACTTGGCAAAACAACCTTGCAAATAGTTGCAATCAAAATCTGCTGCCATTGTATTTTTGTTTTAAACCATATTAATTGTATTAAGACTGTGCACAGGTATGTTAAAAGAGTTGGTCATTACATTTAAGTGCTTAAATATATTTTAGACCTCCCTGCCAAAAGTAACCAGACACTAAAGGGATATTCTAAGGGAATTAGTTATTAAGGAAATGCTAATTAAAACCACAATGAGGTACCACTGCACACCTTATTACAATGGCTAAAATCAAAAAGTTTGAACATGACAAGTGTTGGTGATTTGGAGGAATACTCCTACACTGATCTACACTACTGGTGGGAATATAAAATGTATAGCTGCTTTGAGAAACAAGTAGTCAGTTTCTTAAAAAGTTAAATATACAACTACCAAATGACCCAATCATTCCACCTCTAGGTATTTACTTAAGAGAAAAGAAAGCATGCATTTGCACAAAGACTCATGCATTAATTTTCATAGAAGCTTTTTTCGTAGTAGCTAAACACTGGATTCAACCTAAATATTCAACAACAGGTGAATGGATAAATAAATTGTATTGTATACACAGAATAGAATACTACTTAACAATAAAAAATGAATAAACAATTGGTACATGCAACAACATATATACTTACAATAATTATGCTGAGTGAAGGAAGCTAGTTATTTTCCCCTGGAACCCCCAAAATGTAGAGTGTATAATGTATGATTTAATTTATCAGAAATGTTTGAAAATGCAAACTTATCTGTAGTGATAGTAAGCAGATCAGTGTTTGCTTGCGATTGGAGTAGGGTGAATGGACATGTGTGAGTGAGCGAGATTAAAAGGGAATTGTAGGAAATTGGAGGTGGAGGGGATGGATGTGTTCATTTTCTTGATTGTGATGATGTTTCCACAGGTATATTCATGTATCAAAATTTTTCAAATTGTGCACTTTAAGTGTGTACAGTTTATTATATGCAAATTATACCTCAATAAAGCTGTTAAGGAAAAAATGTATAAGATAGAAACTATTTATAACTTTTTTTAAGAAAAAGAAATAACAATACTAACATTATTACCAGCGATATTTTTCTGAAAATTCAAAAAAATTTACATGTGTTGGGAGCAGTTCTTTTTTTCTTAATGTACCTTTCCCCATGAATGTATAGTTGGATGACTGCTTTTTAAAGTCTTTTGTGATGGTTTCTGTGTAATTATACCACCAACTCATTCAAGTAAATTTTTTGATTGCTTCTATTTTTAAGAAATTGATTTTTGAATTTAATTTTGATTTATAGTTATATGAAATATTATATTTTATAAAAATAAATTTACAAAACAAAATATATTAAAAGAAGCCCATCTATTTCTACACTCAACTATTCCCTCCTCTCCCATACATAATAACATTTAAGTTTTGGGTTAATTCTTCTCATTTTTAATATAAACATATGTAGATATATTCACATTTTTCTGTGTATCAGATGAACAAAAGCATGCTATACAATATATCATGGATATCATTCTCCAGCTGCATATATAGTCCTTACTGATTTTTACAGCTCTATAGTACTCCTTTGCAGCATTACTTTTAAAATATTATTCAGGAAGAAGTATTTACTCTCCCATTGTAAGATAATGCCCTTATAAATAAGAAATGTGTGTTTTATTGATCTTTACATTTTCACTAGTAGCTAGGTTGTACATAGTAAACTCAATAAATATTTCTTTAACTAAATCAAACTTAATTGATGATTAGATGGGAAAGCATTGTGAAAACCACAATTGTTCAAGAATAGCAGTAGAAAAATTTGTTCCAAATATATAAAAGAATTTGTTGTTATATTGATGTATAGTAGTCCCCCTTCCCCAGGGAATAATTTCCAAGACACTCAGTGGATGACAAATCATATATATATACTATGTTTTTTTCCTATACATACTTACCTATGATAAAGTTTAACTTATAAATTAGGCATAGCACAAGATTAATAACAATAATTAATAATAAAATAAAACAATTATAACAATAATTGTAATAAAATTTATCTGTAGGTGGTCTCTCTCTCACTTGAATCATCTTATTTTACCATACTCACCCTTATTCTTGTGAGGATATGATAAAATACCTACATGATAAGATGAAGTGAGATGAATGACAGCTATTATTGACCTTCTGATGTTATGTCAGAAGGAAGATCACATGCTTTGAGTGATCCTGGATCACTGAGCTATGACAATGTCAATGGTTGGATGTCAGGAACAGAAGATGTCAAAAGTTGGGAATGCTGGGCAGGATGGAGCTTGATGGTGTGAGATTTCATCACATTACTCAGAACAGAGCAAAATTTAAAACTTATAAATTGTTTATTTCCGGAATTTTCCATTTAATATTTTCCGGCTGTGGTTGACTGAGGGTAACTGAAACCAAGGAAAGTGAAACTGAAGATAAGGAGAGGCTATTGTAACTCATACTATATTAGAAACTATAGAAGTCCAATGTGCTATACATATAATAGACATCCCAAACTTTTTCAAATTAGTTTTGGCGTGAACTGTTTCACTGTTTGTTTCTTAAAATTGGATATATACTCCAGCTTTTAGCATTAAGCTAGTACTAAAGTGATTCTGTATTCCTTGACAGGATGTCATCTGAGGTTAAGGAAAGATCATTTAAAAACAACTAAGAGAAATGCCTATTTAGTTCTTCTGTCCATTTTTGGATTGGGTTGTTTGTTTTGACGATATTCAGCTGAATGAGCTGTTTGTAAATTTTGGAGACTAATCCCTTGTTGGTCACATCATTTGGGAATATCTTCTCCCATTCTGTGGGTTGTCTTTTTGTTTTGTTTATGATTTCCTTTGCTGTGCAAAAACTTCTGGGTTTAATTAGGTCCCATTTGTTTTTTTGTTTCTGTCTTTATTTCCATTAGTCTGGAAGATGGATTGAAAAAGATCTTGCTGCGATTTCTGTCAGAGAGTGTTCTGCTTATGTTTTCCTCTAGGAGTTTTATAATATCTGGTCTTACATTTAGGTCTTTAATCCATTTTGAGCTTATTTTTGTGCATGGTGTTAAAGAATGTTCTAATTCATTTTTTTATATGTAGCTGTCCAGTTTTCCCAGCACCACTATTTGAAGACACTCTCTTTCCACCACTGTATAGTATTGCCTCATTTGTCATAGATTACTTGACCATAGGTGTGTGGGTTTATTTCTGGGCTTTCTATCCTGTGCCATTGATCTATGTGTCTATTTTTGTGCCAATATCTCATTGTTTTGATGACTGCAGCTTTGTAGTATAGTCTGAAGTGAGGGAGTATGATTCCTCCAGCTCTGTTTTTCTTACTCAAGATTACTTTGGCTATTCAGGGTCTTTTGTGTCTCCAAACAAATTAAAATTTTTTTTGTTCTAATTTTGTGAAAAATGCCATTGGTAATTTGATAGGGATAGCACTAAATCTGTAGATTGCCTTGGGTAATATAGTCATTTTGACAATACTCATTCTTCCAATCCAAGAGCATGGTGTATCTTTCCACCTGTTTGTGTCATCTTCCATTTCTTTCATCAGCATCTCATAGTTTTTGCAGTGCAGGTCTTTTGTCTCCTTAGGTAGGTGTTTTATCCTTTTTGATGTGATGGTAAATGAGATTGTTTCTTGAATTTCTCTTTCTGACCATTCAATGTTAAAGTATATAAATGCAACAGATTTCTGTGTATTGAGAAAGAAATATCGTATGATATCACTTGTATGTGAAATCTAAAAAGAAATGATACAAATGAAGTTTATTTACAAAATAGAAACACACTCACCAACTTAGAGAATTAACTTATGGTTACCAGGGGGGTTGGTGGGGGGATGCGAATAGTTAAGGATTTGGGGATTGACATGTACACACTGCTATATTTAAAATAAATAACCAGCAAGGACTCACTGTATAGCAGAGGGAACTCTGCTCAATAATATGTGACAACCTAAATAGGAAAATAATTTGAAAAAAAATAGATACATGTATATGTATAACTGAATCACTTTGTTGTACACCTGAAACTAATGCAACATTGTTAATCAACTATACTCCAATATAAAATAAAAAGTAAAAAAAATAAAAATAAAAGCAACTAAGATATAAATTTGACTTGAAAATTTACTGTGGATGACTAAATTTAACACTGAGGTCATATAGCACACATGAAATATGACCCACTGAAATGCTGAAGTTCATCTAAGCAAAAGATTTTTAAGAACATAGAATTACCAAGGGACCTATTTAGATGGCTGGCACAAAGTCATGTAGAGAGCAATTGGGAAATCACAGCAAGCAAGTAGATGTCCAGGCCTACACCTCAAATGTCCACATGGCTCAGGGAGAGAAGGCAAGAGCACAATGAAAGTGTTGCTTCAGTCTCTGTTGCATTCATAGGTCACTTATAATTTCAGCGGAAAATCCATAAAGACAAACGAAATAAGTTCTCAACCCCAAATTGATCCCCTGGCTTAGGTTGCTGATAATAGTGACGATGCTAGTGATGCTAGTGTTCTATTACCTTTAGTACTAACAACCATCACCTTGGAATTACTTGCCTAAAGTTTATATTCCCTCTTGATAGGGAAACCTCCTGTAATAGGCATTGCTGTATCCCCAGTATCTGTTCATGGTAGAAGGTAACTCAAACATTTATTGGATTGAAATTTAAAATTGAATAATATAATGCATTTTCTAACTGACATCATCTCATTTAATGTGCAGCACAACCCAAATTATAAGAAATATTCCTCTAGTTCTATGGATGATAAAGATAAATTTCAGATTTTTATCTCACTTAAAACCACACAATTGAAGATGGAATGGAATTTAGGGCCTTCTGAATATAAAGTCCCTACTGTGTGTATAGCATCACACTGACCTGATTTAAGCTGGCAGGGAACCATGTGCCTTGCTTCTTTCACTCCCAGTTCTTATAATAAGTCAGACCTCTAACAAATACTGGAAATACTAGGAAATTTTGGTTGAATTAACTCCTCAGGTTTGTTTTAGTTTTTCTTTTTTTTTTTTAACACAAATCATATAACAAGTAAATAGTAACAAAAATTTCCTCCTTGACCAAACTTTAATTAGGCTCCTATGAGCCCTCTTCTTTTCCAGGTCACAACCTTGGCCTGCCAAGGCCAGTTTTAGCAAAGAATCCTGCTAAGCTGATTTATCAAGAATCCTCCCCCACTCTTGATATCTGATCAAGTTTCTTATCCCCCAACCCACCCTTGATATCTAAGTCCTTGGCCTGCCTTTAAAAAAAATTCTGTTAAGCCAGTTAACCAAGAATCTCTCTACCCTTGATATCTAATGAAGTTCATTTTAGTGATATTCCATCCACTGACCCTTCCGTCTTCTGATTGATTATAAATCTCCAGTCGTCTTTGCCATATCGTGATTGAGTTCTTTCTATCCCTCTCCCCTATTGCAATAGTTTTGAATAAAGTCTTTCTTGCTATTTTTAACAATCATCAGATTGACTTTTATTTAATAATGTTAGAACCTGGAACTGAATATGTGTGAGTTTTCCACTAAAAGTTTTTAAGAACTACTGCCTACTTCTCTGAACCTTCATGTTTGAGAGTTTGATACAGAAATGCCAGCTTGGTGTCATCTTGAATACCAATCCAGTGGTCATGACTATATGGAAAATCATGTTGAGGTGGTTTATGAGGGTAAATCATGGCTTATAAGAAAACTGATGGACTTGATTATCTATGCACTGGGAACTATTTTCCCTAGCTTAAGGGAAATATTTTTATTTAGTCTCTGGTAAGTAAAATTCCATACTTCTTGATTTTGTGTTGGTAAAATGTGAATTGATTAAATTGCTTTATTAAGTCAACTTCTCTCTCACATAAGATGATATTTTCATTATCTCTCTGTGTTAATGGATTAAAAAAAATGTGTTTTATATTGTGTCCCTAGTTTGAATTTTGACTTCATCTCTTACCTAACCCTAACCCTAACCCTAACTTGTTTTGATGTATGAGGATTGTTTGTTATTAAATATTTCTGTATCAATTTCTTTCTCTAAAAAAAGGGCTGGTAATAATTCCTCCATAACGAAATGTCCAGATTGCATAGAAGGATAGTGGGGAGAGTGATCAATTTTGTGTGGTTATGTTTTTTCAGAAAATGTGTATTGAATTTTTTTGAATCCAAAAAAGCAAAAAATAAAATTTCAGTAATTTAAGCTTCAAGGTTTTAAAAATAGGTATTGATATCTCTTACTAATTTAACTGTTTCTAGAAAACAGAGAAAAAGTATTTTGAATTAGGAAAATTCCAAACCATTCATGATGGGGACATGGCATGAATGATGAGAAGATTAGATGGGGTACAGGGGACAAGTAGACAATACCAACTGTATGAAAAATGCTTTATTAAAAAAAAATAAAATTAGGGACTTCCCTGGTGGTGCAGTGGTTAAGGATCTGCCTGCCAATGCTGGGGACATGGATTCGAGCCCTGGCCCAGGAAGATATAACATGCTGCAGAGCAACTAAGCCCATGCTTCACAACTACTAAGCCTGTGCTCTACAGCCTATGAGCCACAACTACTGAGCTCGTATGCCACAACTACTGAAGCCCACATGCTTAGAGCCTGTGCTCTGAAACAAGAGAAGCCACTGCAATGAGAAGCTCATGCACCGCAACAAAGAGTAGCCCCCCTTGCTACAACTAGAGAAAGCCCGTGCACAGCAACGAAGACCCAACACAGCCAAAAATCAATCAATCAATCTTAAAAAATATAAAAATAAAAGATGAAATTAATTAAAAAATAAAATTAGAAAAACGTTTTGTTTAGGAGTAATTGAAACTACAATTGTATTTGGTTAACCTATTTTATTGCTATGCTATGCAGCTCTGCCTTCATTCATGCAAATTAATATACACATGCAAAATCCTGGGTGCTTTGCATACACCTAAGCATAAAACATGTTATTAAGGGCAAAAGTAAAAATTTCAACTTTATTAGGTTTCAAAAGCCGTAAAAGGAATTATACTAAGGCTAGAATATTTATAAAGGTGAACATTACTTAGTATCATTATATTAGCATATAATTTTATTAAAATAATTATAAATGAAACAAACAATGCAACTTAAAGAATTATACAGTGACAATACATAGATTTGCACTCTGAGGAATATATTTTAAAAGATGGATGGTATATTAGTTTGTTAGGACTGCTGTAATACATATCACAGCTTGGGTGCCTTAAACAAGAAATATTTATTTCTCCCATAATTTTGGAGGCTAGAGGTCCAAGATGAAGGTGTGTTCAGGGTTGGTTTCTTCTAAGGCCTCTCTCCTTGGCCTGTGAATGGCTGTCTTCTTCCAGTGTCCTCACCTGGTCTTCATTGTGTGCATTCTGCTTCCTCATCTCCTCTTGCAAGGACATTAGTCATATTGAATTATAAAACCATATAAGCTCACTTACCTTAATCATCTCTCTAAAGGTCCTATCTCCAAATATGGTCATATTCTGAGGTACTGGGGATTAGGGCTTCAGCATATGCATTTTGGGGAGGGGAGGCACAATTTAGTCATAATAGGTGGAGAGAAAATGAGAGAGAAAGAAATTTATTTCCCGAAATGCTTACTGAAAAGATATTTTATATTCAATAAAGAACTTTCAGATACCACATTAATACCAAGACATTTCTTACTCTATCTGTTCCTCCCTTTGATGTATGTGGGCAACAGTGTTTAGTTACTCCCAAAGCCAGACACAGCTACAGTCATGTTTGTCCAGAGAGAGAAAGTTGTAAACATCATAATCTCTTTCTGAAAACATATTTTGTGGGATGAAACTAGTAAGAAGTATTTCACTATTATCAGTATATATAATAAAAATTTTAGTAAAAGAAAAAAGAAAATGCATATATCATGCTAGTTGGCTTTTTCACTACTGAAATAACAAAAACTAGATATTCCAAGAACTATAGACCAGATTTTTGCTTGAAAGTGATAATGAATTTGCTATAAAATATGAAAAAATCATGTTCATAATTTGTTCATGTTAATTATCATAGAAATATGTCCACTGAAAAAATTATAAACCGGCAGTATGAAACAGAGCTGCATGGTGATAGGGTTGGCAGTTAGGATATCAAGGTTCCAACCTACACTTTACTCTTAACATGGGGAAATCAACTTTTTTTTAATATTTTAAGGTTCTATAATTCTGTACAACCCAGGATAACTTAGTTTTATTGTGATCTCATTTAGTCATTTACCAACTCTGGTCAATTCAATTTATCCACATTTTTCAGGAAGGATTATCTGGATCTAAAAGAAAGTAGAGAAATTTCAAGCAACAATGTTAAAACAAAGACATAATTTGGTCAATATGGATCTTATTTTTTCCTTCAGTACTAGTTCTTTCCCACATGCTTAATCATCACCCTCACACATGTCAGATGAGAAGTAGAAAAATCAGTTGACTTCTTCAGAGACTGACTTGGGGTCTCTGTGGCTGCCACGTTCCCTCAGTAGCTTCTTGCAAACTGATTGAGATCTATCTTCCCTGCAGGTAAAATAGATACTTTCTAAACACATTGGCAAAACAAGTTCTACAGAAATAGTGCCTTTCATTAAAGAGCCATCCAGCTGTAAATTCTTCTGTCTGTACTATTCATTCTTTAGGTCTCAATATTACCTCTTTGAAATGTCCACTTTGGAATATGCTGAGATATTACTTAACATTACTTAAGATGGTTAAGAGGTATACTACATTAATCTGTTAAAAACTGAGGTGAATGAGTGTAAACCAATCTTGTAACTTGGACAAGACAACCGTGGTTCTTATATGTGAGTGTAAGATGGCAAATAAAAAGGAAGGGTCCTCAAGAGAATGGTTGATTCTAAAGATAAACTTGATATTCTTCAAAATTACCCTGTAGGTTTAGCATTAGAATAGTTATAGAGTTGTGTTATTTCATTTTTTTGTGCCAGTCTCAGCCTATGGATAAAAAATGTTGTGGCTGGACCAACCCTGTAGTATTAAGAGATACAAACTACTATGTATAAAATAAATAGCCAACAAAGATATGCTGTATAGCACAGGGAACTATAGTTCTCACTGTTGTGGTCTCTCCCATTGCGGAGCACAGCCTCCAGACATGCAGGCTCAGCGGCCATGGCTCATGGGCCCAGCCACTCCACAGCATGTGGGATCTTCCCAGACAGAAGCACGAACCCATATCCCCTGCATCGGCAGGCGGACTCTTAACCACTGCACCACCAGGGAAGCCCTCTTGTAATAACTTTTAATGGAATATAATTTGTAAAATTACTGAATTGCTGTACTATACATCTGAAACTAACATTATATTGTAAATCAACTATATTCAATTAGTAAACAAACAAAAAACATAAGAGCAGGTATTTAAAGAATAGGAGGAGAAAAAATATGTGGCTCAAAATGTCAGTTATCAAAATCAAACAAGATCTCTAAAACAAGGAGGAAGTGGTATTGGGTAGCCTAGCTCTTTATCCAGTTGTGTGGCTGGTAAGGTGTTTATTGAAGTGGATGCCTCAGCATTTACATTACAAAAGAAAAAGCCAACTGCCAGAGCTTACACTACACCAATAGAAATACCAATTAGAAAATTTTGAACAAAACAAAGTTTTGTGCATCAAGTTATATTTGATACTGACTTGAATCCACAGAGCTGTTTATAAAAAGGAATAAAAAATTTTAAATATGCAATACTTATTTGATAGATTTGGAGCAAGAAGTCTTAAGATAGAACATCTTAAAGTAGAAACTGGGGACCTTGAGTTTTTAGAAAGGTAGATTAACAAACTCTACTCCTGAACTTTCTGTCTCAGTACACTTCTGGAAAGACTATACTATGTTTCAAAAACAAACATACAAATAAACAACAAACCCAAATCAAAATGAAACTTCAGCAGGCAGTTCTTATTGTCAGCAACTTTTAGGCACCATTGATTTAGAGTTTATAAAGTACTTTGACATACTTTAACTCATCAAATCTTCAAGAAGGCCATGTGAATTATTTAAGAAAGATATTTTTGAGTCCATTTTACAGATAAGGACACTGAGGATCAGAGATACCATATAACTTGTTCAAAGATTTGAGCCTGTCTTTTATTTTTAAATTTCATATTCATTCCTCAATAGCATGCTATAAAAAATATATTTTAAAGTATATTCTTTTGAGATGTGAAGAATATTTTTTTCGTTTTCTGAAGATTAAAGGTTTTTGTTTTTTTCTTTTTTTTTTTTCATTTGGCATTTCTTTCTGTCCATGTTACAAAGGAACTCCCTTGTATGTTAAAGTGGCATCTCAAATTTAGCACACCCAAAACAGAATTAACAATGAAACAGATTGGTTTAAGATGGTGGAATAGAAGGATGGGCTCT
The DNA here is from genome assembly GCF_003031525.2 of Neophocaena asiaeorientalis asiaeorientalis. Taxonomy (NCBI): domain Eukaryota; kingdom Metazoa; phylum Chordata; class Mammalia; order Artiodactyla; family Phocoenidae; genus Neophocaena; species Neophocaena asiaeorientalis. Next base: position 224,797 of record NW_020174638.1, on the reverse strand, counting down.
CATTCCCTCTTGTGAGAGCACTGGAATCACAACTAACTGCTGAACAATCATTGACAGGAAGACACTGAAACTCACCAAAAAACATATCCCACATGCAAAGACAAATGAAAAGTCACAATGAGATTGTAGGAGGGGTGCAATCACAATAAAATCAAAGCCCATAACAGCTGGGTGGGTGACTCACAAACTAGAGAACACTTATACCACAGAAGTCCACCCACTGGAGTGAAAGTTCTGAGCCCCATGTCAGGCTTCCCAACCTGGGGTCCAGCAACTGGAGAAGAAATTCCTAGAGATCCGACTTTGAAGGCTAGTGAGATTAGATTGCAAGACTTCGACAGGACTGGGTGAAACAGAGACTCCACTCTTCTAGGGCACACACAAAATAGTGTGTGCATCGGGACCCAGGGGAAGGAACAGTGATCCCATAGGAGACTGAACCAGACCTACCTGCTAGTGTTGGAGGGTCTCCTGCAGAGGCAGGGGGTGGCTGTGTCTCACTGTGAGGACAAGGACACTGGCAGAAGAAATTCTTGGAAGTACCCCTTGGCATGAGCCCTCCCAGAGCCTGCCGTTAACTCCACCAAAGAACCCAGGTAGGCTCCAGTGTTGGGTCGCCTCAGGCCATACAACCAACAGAGAGGGGACCCAGCCCCACCCATCAGCAGACAAGTGAAATAAAGTTTTACTGAACTCTTCCCTCAAGAGCAACAGCCAGCTCTACCTACCATCATTCCCTCCCATCAGGAAACTTGAACAAGCCTCTTAGATAGCCTCAACCATCAGAAGCAAGAAGAATTACAATCCTGCAGCCTATGGAGCAAAAACCACATTCACAGAAAGATAGACAAGATGAAAAGGCAGAGGGCTATGCACCAGATGAAGGAATATTAAACAGCTTCATTAAACAGCTAAGTGAAGTGGAGAGAGGCAATCTTCCAGAAAAAGAATTCAGAATAATGATAGTGAAGATGATCCAAGATCTAGGAAAAAGAATGGAGGCAAAGATCGAGAAGATGCAAGAAATGTTTAACAAAGATCTAGAAGAATTAAAGAACAAACAAACAGAGATGAACAATACAGTAACTGAAATGAACGCTACACTAGAAGGAATCAATAGCTGAATAACTGAGGCAGAAGAATGGATAAGTGACCTGGAAGACAGAATGGTGGAATTCACTGCTGCAGAACAAAATAAAGAGAAAAGAATGAAAAGAAATGAAGACAGTATAAGAGATCTCTGGGACAACATTAAACACAAGAACATTCACATTATAGGGGTCCCAGAAGAAGAAGAGAGAGATAAAAGACCCAAGAAAGTATTTGAAGAGATTATAGTCAAAAACTTCCCTAACATGGGAAAGGAAATAGCCACCCAAGTCCAGGAAGCACAGAGTCCATACAGGATAAACCCAAGGAGAAACACACTGAAAGTTAGAGTACTCAACATGGCAAAAATTAAAGACAAAGAAAAATGATTGAAAGCAGAAAGGGAAAAATGAAAAATAACATACAAGGGAACTCCCATGAGGTTAAGAGCTGATTTCTCAGCAGAGACTCTACAAGCCACAAGGGAGAGGCAGGACGTATTTAAAGTGATGAAAAGGAAGAATCTACAACCAAGATTACTCTACCTGGCAAGGATCCTATTCAGATTCGATGGAGAAATCAAAAGCTTTATAGACAAGCAAAAGCTCAAAGAATTCAGCACCACCAAACCAGCTCGACAACAAATGCTAAAGGAACTTCCTTAAGTGGGAAAAACAAGAGAAGAAAAGGACCTACAAACACAAACCCAAAACAATTAAGAAAATGGTAATAGGAACATACATAGTGATAATGACCTTAAACATGAATGGATTAAATGCTCCAACTAAAAGACACAGGCTCACTGAACAGATACAAAAAGAAGACCCATATATGTGCTGTCTAAAAGAGACCTGCTTCAGACCTAGGGACACACATAGACTGAAAGTGAGGGGATGCAAAACGATATTCCATGCAAATAGAAATCAAAAGAAAGCTGTAGTAGCAATACTCATATCAGAGAAAATAGACTTTAAAATAAAGACTGTTACAAGGAAGGACACTACATAATGATCAAGGGATCAATCCAAGAAGTAGTTATAAGAATTGTAAATATATATGCACCCAACATAGTAGCACCTCGATATATAAGACAAATGTTAACAGCTATAAAAGGAGAAATTGACAGTAACACAATAATAGTGGGGGACCTTTACCACCCCACTTTCATCAATGGACAGATCATCCAGACAGAAAATCAGTAAGGAAACACAGACCTTAAATGACACATTAGACCTGATAGACTTAATGTATAATTATAGAACATTCCAATCAAAAGCAGTAGAACACACATTCTTTTCAAGTACCTATGGAACAGTCTCTAAGATAGATCATGTGCAGGGACATAAAGCAAGCCTTGATAAATTTAACAAAATTAAAATCATATCAAGTATCTTTTCTGACTAAAATTTTATAAGATTAGAAATCAAATACAATAAAAATAATAACTGTAAAGAACATGGAGGCTAAACACAATGCTACTAGATAATCAATGGATCACTGAAGAAATCAAAGAAGAAATCCAAAAATACCTAGAGGCAAATAAAAACAAAAACACAATGATCCAAAACCTATAGGATGCAGAAAAAGCTGTTCTAAGAGGAAAGGTTATAGTGATAGAATCTTACTTCAGGAAACAAGACAAATCTCAAATAAACAACTTAACTTTTAATAAACCAACAATAGTTTAATCTCCAAAATATACAAACAGTTCATGCAGCTCAGTATCAAAAATCAAACAACCCAGTCATAAAATGCATAAGAGATCTAAGTTGATACTCTCCAAAGAAGACATCCAGATAACCAAGAGGCATATAAAAGATGCTCAATATTACTAATTATTAGAGAAATGAAAACTACAATGCGGTATCACCTCACCCCAGTCAGAATGGCCATCATCAAAAAAAAAAAAAAAAAAAAAAAAAAAAAAAAAACACAAAAAACCACAAACAATAAATGCTGGAGAGTATAAGGTGAAAACCAACACTGTATACTATTAGTTGAACTATAAATTGGTACAGCCACTATCGAGAAAAGTATGGAGTTTCCTTAAAAAACGAAAAATAGAGAAAAATAGAGCTACCATATGATTCAGCAATCCAACTCCTGGTCATATATCCAGAGAAAATCATACATTGAAACAATACATGCACCCCAATGTTTATTGCAGCCCTATTTGCAAGCCAAGCCATGGAAACAACCTAAATGTCCCTAGACAGATTA
>NW_020174638.1:188742-221447 GCF_003031525.2 Neophocaena asiaeorientalis asiaeorientalis | reverse complement strand
AAAGATGTAGTATATATATATATATACAGTAGAATATTACTCAGCCATTAAAAAGAATGAAATAATGCCATTTCCTGTGACATGGATTGACCTGGAGATTATCATACCAAGTCAGACAAAGAAAGATAAATATATGATATCACTTATATATGGAATCTAAAAAATGATACAAATGAAGTTATTTACAAAACAGACTTACAGACTTAGAAAACAAACATATGGTTCCAAAGGAGAAAGGTGAAGGGGAGAGATAAATTGGGAGATTGGGATTGACATATACACACGACTATATATAAAATAGATAGCTAACAAGAACCTACTGTATAGCACAGGGAACTCTACTCAATATTCTGTAATAATCTATATGGGAAAATAATCTAAAAAAGAATACATATATGTATAACTAAACCACTTTGCTGTACACCTGAAACTAACACAATATTGTAAATCAACCATACTCCAATATAAAATAAAAGTTAAAAAATTTACATAGGAAAAAAAGAGAAATAATAGCTGAAAACATCCCTAACCTGGGAAAAGAAGCAGATATCTAGTCCACAAAGCACATAGAGTAGTAAACAAGATGAACCCAAAGAGTTAAACACCAAGGCATATAATTCAAATGGCAAAAATTAAAATAGAGGATCTTAAGAGCAGCAGGATAACAACCACTAGATATGTTCAAGGGAATTCCAATAAGATTATGAGCTGACAAACTGTTAATTTGCAGGATACAAAATTAATACACACAAAATTAATACACAGGGAGACTTCCCTGGTGGTCCTGTGGTAAAGAATCTGTTCCAATGCAGGGGACACGGGTTCGATCCCTGGTCAGGGAACTAAGATCCTACATGCTGCAGGGCAGCTAAACTCACACACTGCAAATACTGAGCTTGCACACCTCAACAAGAGAGCCCATGTGCCGCAAACTACATAGCCCATGCACCCTGGAGCCTGTGCACCACAAATAGAAGCCCACACACCGCAACGAAAGATACCTCAAGCATCAACAAAGATCCTGTGTGCTGTAACTAAGACCCAATGCACCAAGAAAAAGAAAGAAAGAAAGGAAATAAATAAATAAAATAAAAATATAAAATAATATATACAGAAATCAGTTGCATTTGTATACACCAACAATGAACTATTATAAAGATAAATTAAGAAAATAATCCCAGTTAAAATTTTATCTAAAATGAATAAATATATGTAAGGAGGTAAAAGACCTGTACTGAAAAAACTGTTAGATGTTGGTAAAAGGAAGGAAGTTGAGGGGGGAGTGACCAAGATGGTAGAGTAGGAAGACATGAGCTCACCTCCCCTGTGAGCACACTAAAATGTAATTATTTACAGAGCAACTGCCCATGAAAGAGACTTGAAGACTAGCAGAAAAATCTACAGCTAAGATATAAAGAAGTAACCACAAAAAGACAGAGAGGAGAGGTGGAGATGTGGTATTAGGGCTAGGAGACCCCTAACACTAGCCCCAGGTAGGTGGCCCCCAAATGAGAGGATGATTACAATTGCAGAGTCCACCCAAACAAGCAAGGGATCCAGGTCCCAAGTTGGTTTCCCCAGCTCAGGGGTCCTATACCAGGAAGACAAATCTCCAGAATGTTTGGCTTTGGACACCAGCAGGGCTTACTTTTAGGATAGCAAGAGGGCTGTGGAAAATGGAGATTCACTCTTAAAGGGCAAACACAATATATCAACACTCTGAGACAGAGGGCAGAAGCAGTAATTTGAATTAAGCCTGGGCCAGGCCCACTTGCTGATCTTTGAGAGCCTTTGGGAGAAGCAGGAGGCAATTGAGACACACCCTGGGGACATTGGCACTGGCATCAGTATTTGGGGGAACATGACCCAACACAAAGACACTGGTAGTGGTAACTACCATTTTCATCCTCTCTATAGTGTCAGGACCTAGCTCTAGCCACAAGCAGGCCATCTGCCTTGGACCCACAGAGCCCCTGACTGCCGTGGGACACAGTCTCACCCATCAGCAGGTGTAGGACTTGGCCCTGCCCAGCAGTGCACCAGCACCAGCTCCAGTACCCATAGGGATCCTGCAACTAGCTGCCAGATACAGCTCTACCTGCCAACAGACTGACACTAGCCCTGGGACTTAACCTCACCCACCATTAGGTGAGCACCCTCCTTGGGATCCATTAGGTCCTAGCCCTACCCACATTTGAGCAGACATTAATTGTGGGAACCCTAGGGCCATGCAGCCAGAGACCCCAGGATCATGGTCTGTCAACCAGAAGGCTAGTACTAGACCTTGTACCCCCAGGGTACCAGCCTTGCCCACCAATGAGGCAGCAACAGTCCCAGGACAAGCAGGGCCCCACAGCCAGCTGTGTAAACACCTGACCCATTCACCAGCAGGTCGGCAAGTCCTTGGGGATGCACTGTATCCTGGCCTTTCCCAAAAGTGGGCCTACATCAGCTCCAGAAAATACTTGGCCCCTCAGATAACCATGTCAGGATACAGCCTCACAAACAAGCAGGCTGTCATCAGATCTAGGTTACCCCAGACATTGTAGCCAGCTGTGTCAAGAATTGGTCCTACCTACCAGGACACTAACACCAGCCTTAGGACCACTTGGGGCATATAACCAGTTGCCTCATAACCTGGTCCTGCCACCTGTGGGCAAGCACCAGGACCAGGACTCCCCTTCCATGAAACCAGCCATGCATGACTTGGTCCCACCCACCAATAGCCAGAAACATCCACAAAAAGCAAGACCTGGCAACCAACCATACCAGCAGCCTTACAGCCTACCAGCATGCCCACAGTAGTCAGCCTGCCACACTGGAAGGACCCACACAGCTACATAGAGGGCACCCGTAAAGCATATAGCTCTGTTGACCAGTGGAGAGTGTGCTGCTGGGTCCCATAGGACATTTCCTACATAAGGCCACTTCTTCAAGATCCGGAAAAGTAACCAACCTACAAAACACATAGAATAAAAAAAGAAAATTAGGAAAAGTGAAGTGACAGAGAAATATGTTCCAAATAAAGAAAAAATAAAACCCAAGAAAAACTATGTGAAGTGGATATAAGCATGCTAGCCATTAATGAGTTGAAGGTAACGATCATAAAGTTGTTGAAAATACTTGGGAGAAGACTGGATGAACAGAGTAAGAAATTATAACAAGGAGTTAGAAAATATAAAGTAGAACTAAGCAGAGGTGAAGTATACAATAACTGATGTAAAAAATACTCTAGAAGAAATAAACAGTAGATTAGATGATATACAGGAATGGATCACTGGACGACAGAGTGGTGGAAATCACTCAATCTGAACAGGAAAAAAAGGACTAAAAGAAAATGAGACGTTTAAAGATCTCTGGGACAACTGCAAGTATACTAACATTTACAGTATAGGGTTCTCAGAAGAAGAGAGAGAAAAGGGGCAAAAAACATATTTGAAGACATAAAAGATGTAAACTTAACTAACCTGGGAGAGGAAACAGACCTGCAGGTCCAGAGAATCCCAAAAAGGAACAACCCAAACAGGACCACACTAAGACATGTTACATATTATAATTAAAATGGCAAAAATAAAGAGAGACTTTCTCAGGAAGATGGCGGAAGAGTAAGAAGCATAGATCACCTTCCTCCCCACAGATACACCAGAAATACATCTACACGTGGAACAACTCCTACAGAACACCTACTGAACGCTGGCAGAAGACCTCAGACCTCCCAAAAGGCAAGAAACTCCCCACATACCTGGGTAGGGCAAAAGAAAAAAGAATAAACAGAGACAAAACAATAGGGACGGGACCTGCACCAGTGGGAGGGAGCTGTGAAGGAGGAAAGGTTTCCACACACTAGGAAGCCCCTTCATGGGCGGAGACAGCGGGTGGTGGAGGGGGAAGCTTCGGAGCCGCGGAGGAGAGCACAGCAACAGGGGTGTGGAGGGTAAAGCGGAGAGATTCTTGCACAGAGGATGGGTGCCTATAGGGACTCACCAGCCTGAGAGGCTAGGCTGCTCACCCGCCAGGGTGGGCGGGACTGGGAGCTGAGGCTCAGGCTTCGGTCGGAGCACAGGGAGAGGACCGGGGTTGGTGGGGTGAACACAGCCTGCAGGGAATTAGTGCACCACGGCTAGCCAGGAGGGAATCCGGGGAAAAGTCTGTACCTGCCAAAGAGGCAAGAGACTTTTTCTTCCCTCTTTGTTTCCTGGTGCACGAGGAGAGGGGATTAAGAGCACTGCTTATAGGAGCTCCAGAGACAGGCGCAAACCGTGGCTAAAAGCGTGGACACCAGCGATGGGCATGAGATGCTAAGGCTGCTGCTGCCACCACCAAGAAGCCTGTGTGTGAGCACACGTCACTATCCACACCTCCCTTCCAGGGAGCCTGTGCAGCCCGCCACTGCCAGGGTCCCGGGATCCAGGCACAACCCCCTGGGAGAACACACAGCATGCCTCAGGCTAGTGCAATGTCCCTCTGCCCTCTGCCGCCGCAGGATCACCACGCAACGGCACCCCTCCCTCCCCCTGGCCTGAGTGAGCCAGAGTCCCTGAAGCAGCTGCGCCTTTAACCCCGTCCTGTCTGAGCTAAGAACAGACACCCTCCGATGACCTACAGGCAGAGGCAGGGCCAAATCTAAAACTGGGTCCCAGGAGCTGTGAGAACAAAAAAGAGGAAGGGAAATCTCTCCCAGCAGCCTCAGAAGCAGCGGATTAAAGCTCCACAATAAACTTGATGTACCCTGCAACTGTGAAATACATGAGTAGACAACGAATCATCCCAAATTGAGGAGGTGGACTTTGAGAGCAAGATTTATTATTTTGTCCTCCTTTTGTGAGTGTATATGTGTATGCTTCTGTGTGAGATTTTGTCTGTTTGCTTTGCTTCCACCATTTGTCCTAGGGATCTATCTGTCTGGTTTTTTGTTTGTTTTCTTTAAAAAATTTTTTTTCTTAATAATTATTTTTTATTTTAATAACTATATTTTATCTTGTCTTACTTTTTAATTTTATTTTATATTCTTTCTTTCATTCTTTCATTCCTTCCTTCCCTCCTAACTTCCTTCCTTCTTTCTTTCTTTCCTTTCTCCTTCCTTCCTTCCTTCCTTCCTTTCTTCCTTCCTTCCTTCCTTCCTTCCTTCCTTCCTTCCTTCCTTCCTTTCTTTCTTTCTTTCTTTCTACATTTTCTCCCTTTTTTTCTGAACTGTTTGGATGAAAGTCTCTTGGCGCTGCAAGCACGAGTCAGTGCTCTGCCTCTGAGGTGGGAGAGCCAACTTCAGGACACTGGTCAACAAGAGACCTCCCAGCTCCACATAATATCAAATGGCAAAAATCTCCCAGAGATTTCCATCTCAACACGACCATCCAGCTTCACTCAAGGACCAGCAAGCTACAGTGATGGACACACTATGCCAAAAACTAGGAAGACAGGAACACAACCCCACCCATTAGCAGAGAGGCTGCTTAAAATCATAATAGGTCAACAGACACCCCAAAACACACCACCAGATGTGAACCTGCCCACCAGAAAGACAAGATGCAGCCTCATCCACCAGAACACAGGCACTACCACCCTCCACCAGGAAGCCTACACAACCCACTGAAACAACGTTAGCCACTGGGCACAGACACCAAGAACAACGGGAACTATGAGCCTGCAGCCTGCAAAAAGGAGATCTCGAAAAACACAGTAAGAGAAGCAAAATGAGAAGACAGAAAAACACACAGCAAATGAAGGAGCAAGATAAAAACCCACCAGACCTAACAAATGAAGAGGAAATATGCAGTCTACCTGAAAAAGAAATCAGAATAATGATAGTAAGGATTATCCAAAATCTTGGAAATAGAATAGAGAAAATGCAAGAAACATTAAACAAGGACCTAGAAGAACTAAAGATGAAACAATCAATGATGAACAACACAATAAATGAAATTAAAAATACTCTAGATGGGATCAATAGCAGAATAACTGAGGCAGAAGAATGGATAAATGACCTGGAAGATAAAATATTGGAAATAGCTACAGCAGAACAGAATAAAGAAACAAGAATGAAAAGAACTGAGGACAGTCTCAGAGACATCTGGGACAACATTAAATACACCAACATTTGAATTATAGGGGTTCCAGAAGAAGAAGAGAAAAATAAAGGGACTGAGAAAATATTTGAAGATACTATAGTTAAAAACTTCCCTAATATGGGAAAGGAAATAGTTAATCAAGTCCAGGAAACACAGAGTCCCATACAGGATAAATCCAAGGAGAAATATGCGAAGACACAAATTAATCCAGCTGTAAAAAATTAAATACAGAGAAAACATATTAAAAGCAGCAAGGGAAAAACAACAAATAACAAACAGGGAATCCCCATAAGGTTAACCGCTGGTCTTTCAACAGAAACTCTGCAAGACATACGGGAGTGGAAGGACATATTTAAAGTGATGAAGGAGAAAATCCTGCAACCAAGATTACTCTACCCAGGAAGGACCTCATTCAGATAAGATGGAGAAACTAAAACATTTACAGACAAGCAAAAGCTAAGAGTTCAGCACCACCAAACCAGCTTTACAACAAATGCTAAAGGAACTTCTCTAGGCAAGAAATACACGTGAAGGAAAAGAACTACAATAACAAACCCAAAACAATTAAGAAAATGGGAATAGGAACATACAGATTGATAATTACCTTAAATGTAAATGGATTAACTGCTCCCACCAACAGACACAGACTGGCTGAATGGATACAAAAGCAAGACCCATATATATGCTGTCTACAAAAGACCCATTTCAGACCTGGCGACACATACAGACTGAAAGTGAGGGGATGGAAAAAGATATTCCATGCAAATGGATCTCAGAAGAAAGTTGGAGTGGCAATTCTCATATAAGACAAAATAGACTTTAAAATAAAGACTATTAGAAGAGTCAAAGAAGGACACTACATAATGATCAAGGGATTGATCCAAGAAAAACATATAGCAATTGTAAATAATTATGCACCCAACATAGGAGCACCTCAATACATAAGGCAAATACTAACAGACATAAAAGGGGAAAACGAATGTAGGAGACTTTAACACTGCACTTTCCCCAATGGACATATCATCCAAAATGAAAATAAATAAGGAAACACAAGCCTTAAATGATACATTAAACAAGATGGACTTAATTGATATTTATAGGACACTCCATCCAAAAACAAAGGAATACACATTTTTCTCAAGTGCTCATGGATCATTCTCCAGGATATATCATATCTTGGCTCACTAATCAAGCCTTGGTAAATTGAAGAATCTTGAAATTGTATCAAGTATCTTTTCTGACCGCAACACTACAAGACTAGGTATCAATTACAGGAAAAGATCTGTAAAAAATACAAACACATGGAGGCTAAACAATACACTACTTAATAATGAAGTGATCACTGAAGAAATCAAACAGGAAAACAAAAAGTACCTGGAAACAAATGACAATGGAGACACGATGACACAAAACGTATGGGATGCAGAAAAAGCAGTTCTAAGAGGAAAATTTATAGCAATACAAGCCCACCTTAAGAAACAGGAAATATCTCGATTAAACAACCTAACCTTGCACCTAAAGCAAATAGAAAAAGAAGAACAAAAAAAACGCAAGGTTAGCAGAAGGAGAGAAATAATAAAGATCAGATCAGAAATAAATGAAAAAGAAAAGAAGGAAACAATAGCAAAGATCAATAAAACTAAAAGCTGGTTCCTTGAGAAGATAAACAAAATTGATAAACTATTAGTCAGACACATCAAGAAAAAAAGGGAGAAGACTCAAATCAATAGAATTAGAAATGAAAAAGGAGAAGTAACAACAGATGCTACAGAAATACAAAAGATAATGAGAGATTACTATAAGCAACACAATGACAATAAAATGGACAACCTGGAAGGAATGGACAAATTCTTAAAAATGCACAACATGCCAAGACTGAATCAGAAAGAAATAGAAAATATGAACAGACCAATCACAAGCACTGAAATTGAAACTGTGATTAAAAATCTTCCAACAAACAAAAGCCTAGGACCAGATGACTTCAAGGCGAATTGTATGAAACATTTAGAGAATAATTAAAACCTATCATTCTCAAACTCTTCCAAAATATAGCAGAGGGAGGAATACTCCCAAATTCATTCTACGAAGCCACCATCACTATAGATCAATGGAACAGGATAGAAAGCCCAGAGATAAACCCACGCACATATGGTCACCTTATCTTTGATAAAGGAGACAGGAATGTAGAGTGAAGAAAGGACAGCCTCTTCAATAAGTGGTGCTGTGAAAACTGGACAGGTACAGGTAAAAGTATGAGATTAGATCACTCCCCAACATCATACACAAATATAAGCTCAAAATGCATTAAGGAGCTAAATGTAAGGCCAGAAACTTTCAAACTCTTAGAGGAAAACATAAGCAGAACACTCTATGACATAAATCACAGCAAGATCCTTTTTGACCCACCTCCTAGAGCAATGGAAATAAAAACAAAAATAAACAAATGGGACCTAATGAAACTTCAAAGCTTTTGCACAGCAAAGGAAACCATAACCAAGACCAAAAGACAACCCTCAGAATGTGAGAAAGTATTTGCAAATGAAGAAACTGACAAAGGATTAATCTCCAAAATTTATAAGCAGCTCATGAAGCTCCAGAAGAAAAAAACAAACCACCCAATCCCAAAATGGGCAGAAGACCTAAATAGACATTTCTTCAAAGAAGCTATACAGATTGCCAACAAACACATGAAAGAATGCTCAACATCATTAATCATTAGAGAAATGCTAATCAGATCTAAAATGAGATATCATCTCACACCAGTCAGAATGGCCATCATCAAAAAATCTAGAAACAATAAATGCTGGAGAGGGTGAAGAGAAAAGGGAACACTCTTGCACTGCTGGTGGGAATGTGAATTGGTACAGCCACTATGGAGGTTCCTTAAAAATGTACAAATATAACCACCATATGATGCAACAATCACACTACTGGGCATATATCCTGAGAAAACCATAATTCAAAAAGGGTCATGTACCAAAATATTCATTGCAGCTCTACTTACAATAGCCCAAGATGGGAAAAACCTAAGTGTCCATCATTGGATGAATGGATAAAGAAGATGTGGCACATATATAGAATGGAATATTACTCAGCCATAAATAGAAACGAAATTGAGCTATGTTTAATGAGGTGGATAGACCTAGAGTCTGTCATACAGAGTGAAGTAAGTCAGAAAGAGAAAGACAAATACTGTATGCTAGCACATATATATGCAATTTACGAAAAAAGGTGTCATGAAGAACCTAGGGGTAAGACAGGAATAAAGACACAGACCTATTAGAGAACAGACTTGAGGATATGGGGAGGGGGAAGGGTGAGCTGTGACAAAGCGAGAGAGAGGCATGGACATATATACACTACCAAATGTAAGGTAGATAGCTAGTGGGAAGCAGCTGCATAGCACAGGGAGATCAGCTCGGTGCTTTGTGACTGCCTGGAGGGGTGGGATAGGGAGGGTGGGATAGGGAGAGTGTGAGGGAGAGTAATGCAAGATGGAAGAGATATGGGAACATATGTATATGCTTACCTGATTCACTTTGTTATAAAGCAGAAATTAACACACCATTGTAAAGTAATTATACCCCAATAAAGATGTTAAAAAAATAAAGTGATGAAGCAGAAAAATCTTCAACCAAGATTACTGTACCCAGCAAGCATCTCATTCAGATTTGATATAGATATTAAAACATTTACAGACAAGCAAAAGCTGAGAGAGTTCAGCACCACCAAGCCAGCTTTACAACAAATGCTAAAGGAACTTCTCTAGGCAAGAAGCACAAGAGAAGGAAAAGACCTACAATAGCAAACCCAAAACAATTAAGAAAATAGGAATAGGAACATACATATCAATAATTACGTTAAATATAAATGGACTAAATGCTCCCCCCAAAATACACAGACTGGCTGAATGGATACAAAAACAAGACCCATATATATGTTGTCTATAAGAGACCCACTTCAGACCTAGAGACCCATACAGACTGAAAGTAAGGGATGAAGAATGATATTCCATGCAAATGGAAACCAAAAGAAAGCTAGAGTAGCAATTCTCACATCAGACAAAATAGATTTTAAAATAAAGACTATTAGAAGAGACAAAGAGACACTACATAATGATCAAGGTATCGATACAAGAAGAAGATTTAACAATTGTAAATATTTATGCACACAACATAGGAGCACTAACAGGCATAAAAGGGGAAATCGACAGTAACACATTATAGTAGGGGAATTTAACACTCCAGTTTCACCAATTGCCAGATCATCCAAAGTGAAAATAAACAAGGAAACACAGCTTTAAATGATACATTAAACAAGATGGACATAATTGATATTTATAGGACATTCCATCCAAAAACAATAGAATGCACATTTTTCTCAAGTGCTCATGGAACATTATGCAGGATATTTCATATCTTGGGTCACTAATTAAGCCTTCATAAATTTAAGAAAATTGAAATTGTATCAAGTATCTTTTCGGACCACAACGCTAGAGACTAGATATAAATTACAGGAAAAGATCTGTAAAAAATACAAACACATGGAGGCTAAACAATACACTACTTAATAACGAAGTGATCACTAAAGAAATCAAAGTGGAAATCAAAATATACCTAGAAACAAATGACAAGGGAGACAATGACTCGAAACCTATTGGATGCATCAAAAGCAGTTCTAAGAGGGAAGTTTATAGCAATACAATCCTACCTTAAGAAACAGGAAACATCTTGAATAAACAACCTAACCTTGTACCTAAAGCAAATAGTGAAAGAAGAACAAAAAAAACCCAAGGTTAGGAGAAGGAAAGAAATCATAAAGATCAGATCAGAAATAAATGAAAAAGAAATGAAGGAAATAATAGGAAACATCAATCAAACTAAAATCAGGTTCTTTGAGAAGATAAAACATATTGATAAACCATTAGCCAGACTCTTCAAGAAAGAAAGGGAGAAGACTCAAGTCAATAGAATTAGAAATGAAACAGGAGAAATAACCACTGACACTGCAGAGATATAAAAGATCATGAGAGATTACTACAAGCAACTCTATGCCAATAAAGTGGACAACCTGGAAGAAATGGACAAATTCTTAGAAATGCACAACCTGCCAAGACTGAATCAGGAATAAATAGAAAATATGAGCAGCTCAATCACAAGCACTGAAATTGAAACTGTGATTAAACATTTTCCAACAAACAAAAGCCCAGGACCATGTGGCTTCACAGGTGAATTCTATCAAACATTTAGAGAAGAGCTAACACCTGTCCTTCTCAAACTCTTCCAAAATATAGCAGAGGGAGGAACACTCCCAAACTCATTCTACGAGGTGACCATCACCCTGATACCAAAACCAGACAAGGATGTCACAATGAAAGAAAACTACAGGCCAATATCACTGATGGACATAGATGCAGATATCCTCAACAAAACACTAGCAAGCAGAATCCAACAGCACATTAAAAGGATCATACTCCATGATCAAGTGGGGTTTATTCCAGGAATGCAAGGATTCTTCAATATACGCAAATTAATCAACACGGTACACCATATTAACAAATTGAAGGAGAAAAACCGTATGATCATCTCAATAGATGCAGAGAAAGCTTTCGAAAAAATTCAACACCCATGGGCTTCCTTGTTGTTGCAGTGGTTGAGAGTCCGCCTGCCAATGCATGGTACACGGGTTCATGCCCCAGTCTGGGAAGATCCCACATGTCACGCGGAGCGGCTGGGCCTATGAGTCATGGCCTTGAGCCTGCGTGTCCGGAGGCTGTGCTTCACAAACGGGAGAGGTTTTTCCTCAACATAATAAAGGTCATATATGACAAACCCACAGCGAACATCGTCCTCAATGGTGAAAAACTGAAAGCAGTTCCACTAAGATCAGGAACAAGACAGGGTCTCCCACTCTCACCACGGTTATTCAGCATAGTTTTGGAAGTTTTAGCCACTGTAATCAGAGAAGAAAAGGAAATAAAAGAAATCCAAATCTGAAAAGAAGAAGTAAAGTTGTCACTGTTTGCAGATGACATGATACTATACGTAGAGAATCCTAAAGATGCTACCAGAAAACTACTAGAGCTAATCAATGAATTTGTAAAGTAGCAGGATACAAAATTAATGCACAGAAATCTCTGGCATCTCTGCACAGAAATCTCTAATGATGGAAAGTCTGAAAGTGAAATCAGGAAAACACTCCCATTTACCAGTGCAACTAAAAGAATAAAATATCTAGGAATAAACCTTCCTAAGGAGACAAAAGACCTGTATGCAGAAAATTATAAGACATTGATGAAAGAAATTAAAGATGATACAAATAGATGGAGAGATATACCATGTTCTTGGATTGGAAGAATCAGCATTGTGAAAACGGCTCTACTACCCAAATTAGAGTTTTTCCAGCACCACTTATTGAAGAGACTTTCTTTTCTCTATTGTTTATTTTTGCATCCATTGTCATAGATTAAGTGACCATAGGTGCATGGGTTTACCTTGGAACTTTCTATCCTGATCCATTCTTCTATATTTTTGTTTTTGTTCCAGTATGATACTGTTTTGAAGACTGTAGCTTTGTACTACAGTCTGAAGTCAGGGAGCCTGATTCCTCCATCTCCATTTTTCTTTCTCAAGATTGCTTTAGATATTTACAGTCTTTTGTGTTTCCATACAAAGTGTAAAATTTTTGTTCTAATTCTGTGAAAACTGCCATTTGTAATTTGATAGAGATTGAGTCTTGGGTAGTATAGTCATTTTCACAATACTGATTCTTCCAATCCAAGAGCATGATACATCTCTCCATCATATTTTCTGTCATCTTTTATTTATTTCATCATATCTTATAGTTTTCTGAGTATAGATCTTTTGCTTCCTTAGGTAGGTTTATTCCTAGGTATTTTAGTTTTTTGATGCAATGGTAAATTGGATTGTTTCCTCTATTTATCTTTCTGACATTTTGTTGTTAGTGTATTGGAATGCAAGATATTTCTGTGTATCAATATTTTATCCTGCATCTTTACCAAATTTGTTAATGAGCTCTAGCATTTTTCTGGTAGCATCTTTAGGATATTCTATGTATAGTGTCATGCCATCTGCAATCAGTGACTGTTTTAGTTCTTTTTCCATTTGGATTCCTTTTATTTCTTTTTCTTCTCTGATTGCCATGACTAGACCTTCCAAATCTATGTTCAATAAAAGTGGTAAGAGTGGACATCCTTGCCTTGTTCCTGATCTTAGAGGAAATTCTTTCAGTTTTTCACCACTGGGAATGAAGTTTGCTGTGGGTTTGTCATGTATGGACTTTGTTATGTTGAAGTAAGTTAAGTTCCCTCTATACCCACTTTCTGGAGAGATTTTATTATATAAGTCAATATTTTATTGACTTGCATATGTTGAAAAATCCTTGCATCCCTGGGATAAATCCTACTTGATCATAAGGTTTGAACTTTTTAAAGTGTTGTTCGATTTGGTTTGCTCATATTTTATTGAGGATTTTTGCATCTTTGTTCACCAGTGATATTGGTCAGTAATTTTCTTTTTTAGTGATATCTTTGTCAGGTTTTAGTGTCAGGGTTATGATGGCCGCATAGAATGAACTTAGGAGTCTCCCTTCCTCTGCAATTTATTTTTTTATTTTTATTTTTTTAATTTTTTTTTTTTTTGGTGGTATGCAGGCCTCTCACTGTTGTGGCCTCTCCCTTTGAGGAGCACAGGCTGCGGACACGCAGGCTCAGCAGTCATGGCTCATGGGCCTAGCCGGTCCACGACATGTGGGATCTTCCCGGACTGGGGCACTAACCTGTGTCCCCTGCATCAGCAGGCAGACTCTCAACCACTGCGCCACCAGGGCAGCACCCTCTGCAATTTTTTAGAAGAGTTTGACAAGGGTGAGTGTTAGCTCTTCTCTAAATGTTTGATAGAATTCACCTGTGAAGTCATCTGGTCCTAGACTTTTGTTTGTGGAAGGTTTTTAGTTAGTTTTAATTTCAGTACTTGTGATTAGTCTGTTCATATTTTCTATTTCTTCCTGGTTCAGTCTTGGAAAGTTGTATCTTTCCAAGAATTTGTTCGTTTCTTCTAGGTTGTCCATTTTATTGGTTTATAGTTGCTTGTAGTAATCTCTTATGGTCATTTGAATTTCTGTGGTGCCCATTGTAGCTTCTTTTTCATTTCTGATTTTATTGATTTGAGCCCTCTCCCTTTTTTTCTTTATAAGTCTGGCTAAAGATTTATCAATTTTGTTTATCTTTTCAAGGAGCCAGCTTTTAGCTGCATTGATCTTTGCTATTGTTTTCTTTGTCTCTATTTCATTTATTTCTGCTCTGATCTTTATGATTTCTTTCCTCCTACTAACTTTGGGTTTTGTTTGTTCTTCTTTCTACTGCTTTAGGTGTAAGGATAGGTTTTGTATTTGAGATTTTTCTTTTTTCTTGGGGTAGGACTTGGGGTAGTATTTCTATAAACTTTCCATTTAGAACTGCTTTTGCTGCATCCCATAGGTTTTGGATCATCATGTTTTCATTTGTCTTTAGATATATTTTGATTTTCTCTTTGATTTCTTCAGTGATCCATTTATTGTTTAGTAACATATTGTTTAGCCTTCATGTGTTTGTGTTTTTTACAGTATTTTCCCTACAATTGATTTCTAATGTCATAGTGTTGTCATCAGAAAAGATGCTTGACATGATTTCAATTTTCTTCAATTTACCAGGACTTGATTTGTAACCCAAGATGTGATCTATTCAGGAGAATGTTCCCTGTGCACTTGAGACGAAAGTGTATTCTGCTGCTTTTGGGTGTAATATCCTGTTAATATCAGTTAAGTCCATCTGGTCTAATGTGTCATTTAAGGCTTGTGTTTCCTTATTAATTTTCTCTCTGAATGATCTGTCCATTGGTGTAAATGGGGTGTTAAAATCCCCCACTATTCTTATGTTGCTGTTGATTTCCCCTTTTATTTCTGTTAACGTTTGCCTTACGTACTGAGGTGCTCGTACGTTAGGTGCATATATTTACAATTGTTATAGCTTCTTCTTGGATTGATCCCTTGATCATTATGTAGTTTCCTTCCTTGTCTCTTGTAAGGGTATTTATTTTAAAGTCTATTTTGTCTGATATGAGTATTCCTACTCCAGCTGTCTTTTGGTTTCCATTTGCATGGAACATCTTTTTCCATCTCCTCACTTTCAGTTTGTATGTGTCCCTAGGTCTTAAGTGGGTCTCCTGTAGCTAGCATATATATGGGTCTTGGGTTTATATCCATTCAGGCAGGCTGTGTCTTTTTGTTGAAGCATTTAACTTAATTATCAATATGTATGTTCTTATTGCCATTTTCTTTTGGTTTTTTTTCTTCCCTTCTTATTTGTTCTCTTCTCTTATTCTTCCTGCCTAGAGAAGTTGCTTCAGCATTTATTGTAAAGCTGGTTTGGTGGTACTGATTTCTCTTAGCTTTCGCTTGTCTGTAAATCTTTTGATTTCTTTGTCAAATCTGAATGAGAGCCTTCCTGTGTAGATTATTCATGGTTGTAAGATTTTACCTCTCATCACTTAAAATATATCATGTGTATATCATGCCACTCCCTTCTGGCCTGTGGGGTTTCTGCTGAAAAATCAACTGATAACCTTTTGCGAGTTCCCTTGTATTTTAATTGTTGCTTTTCACTTACTGCTTATAATATTTTTCTTTGTGTTTAATTTTTGTTAGTTTGATTAATATGTGTCTCAGCTTGGTTCTCCTTGGGTATATCCTGTATGGGAATCTCTGTTTTTCCTGGCCTTGGGTGACTATTTCCTTTTCCATGTTAGGGAAGATTTTGACTAAAATCTCTTCAAAGATTTTCCCTGTCTCTTTCTCTTTCTCTTCTTCTTCTGGGACCCCTATAATGGGAATGTTGGTGTGTTTAATGTTGTTCCATAGGTCTCTGAGACTGTCATCATTTATTTTCATTCTTTTTTCTTTATTCTCTTCTGTGACAGAGATTTACACCATCCTAACTTCCAGCTTATTTATCTGTTCTTCTGCCTCAGTTATTCTGCTATTTATTTCTTCTAGTGTATTTTAAATTTTCAGTTACTGTATTGTTCATCACTGTTTGTTCTTTAGTTCTTCTAGGTCCTGTTAAGCATTTCTTGTATCTTCTTGATCCATATCTCCATTCTTTTTTTGAGAGCTTGAACCATCTTTACTGTCATTACTCTGAATTTTTCTTCAGGTAGATTTTCCTCTTCATTTAATTGTTCTTGTAGGTTTTTACCTTGCTCCTTCTTCTGCCACATATTTGTCTTTTATCTCATTTTGTCTAACTTATTGTGTTTATGGTCTCCTCTCTGCAGGCTGAAGTGTTGTAGTTCCTCATGCTTCTGGTTTCTGCTCCCTGGTGGGTGAGTTTGGTCCAGGGACTTGTGTAGGCTTTCTGATGGGAGGGACTGGTTTCTGCCCTCTGGTGGCTGGAGCTAGGTCTTCTCCCTCTGGTGGACAGGTCTGTGTCAACGAGTGTGTTTTGGTTTATGTGTGCTTAGTATGACTTTAGCCAGCCTGTATGCTGATGGGTGGGGCTGTGTTCATGTATTGCTAGTTGTTTGTCCTGAGGTGTTCCAGCACTGGAGCTTGCAGGCTGTTGGGTGGAGCCGGGTCTTAGTGCTGAGCTAGGGACCTCAGGAAGGGCTCATGCCAATTAATATTCCCTGAGGCTTGGAATTCCCTAGTGGCCCAAGGGCTAGAATGTGACACTTCCACTGTGGGCCCTCAGGTTCAACCCCTGGCCAGGGAACCAAGACCCCACAAGCCTGCAAGCCAGGTGGTCTGGCCAAAAAATGTAAAAAACATAAGAAAGCAAACAAACAAAACCAAAACAACAATAAAAACAAAACCAAAAAAATAAAGGAAACAACCAAACAAAAAACCCAAGAACCAACACAAACAATAAAAACAAAACTAAAAAACAAAACCCAAAAAAAACCCCACAAAAAACAAAAAAAGCAAAGAAATACAATGACAACAAAAATACAAAAAAAAAAAAAGAGATCAAAATGACAAAACAAAAAAAATTACATAGAGAGAAGTAAAAAAATATATTAAAAATTAAAATAAAACTAAATAAAATAAATAAATAGAACAATGACAAAAAGAACAACAACAAAATTCTCTGGGGCCTCCACTATCAGTGTCCTTGAGCACATGGTGAGCCACACCCATCCCCCATTTCCCCAGAAGGCCCTCCAAGACTTCTAGGTAGGTCTCTGGACGCACTGTGGGCACTGTGGGGGTGGCTCAGATTCTGACCTGGCCCAATCCCATGTGTACATGCCCACAAAGTCCACAGCTGCTTAAGCTAGACACTTCTGGGTTGTGAGAGCATCATTGTCCATTCAGATATTCCTCAGGTGCTGGATTTCATGGGGGTTTAATCAGTGGCTTGTGCAGCTGCATGGAGAGATTTCAGTTCTTTGTCCTTAGTCACACAGCCCCTGGGGCTCAGCTTTGGTTTTGGCCCCAACTCTGTATGTGAACCATCCTCAGGCTTCTGCTCCCCACCCAAGTGAGAGGGGATGAAGGCAACAACTGAGTGGGCCATGCTTGCTTAGTTAGGTGGGAGAGGGATAAGGTGGCAATGACTGGGGAGTACACACTTTCTCCAGTGGAAGCCCCCTCTAGAACCCACAGGGGCTGGCAGGAGGTGGTGGCCAATGAGAGGACACATATTCATCCAAGCTGAGGGGGACAAGGCAGCAACTGGGGCATGCACACACTTTCTCAGGCAGGGGTCCCACCCAGTGCCTGAAGAGGCAGGGACTGGTGTGTGGGGAGAGAGGTCATAATAGCCTCCCCACCATTCACATTCCACTCAACAATCATGCCTCACTTCCATGGTAGTCTGTGCTTTCTCCAGGAGCATTCCTGGCTGTGGAGCTACTCACTCCCATTCCCTCAGGCTGTCTCTGTACAGCCAACAGCACTCCTCCCCTTGGGTCTGCTCTCCAAACCCCATGCTTCAGCACCCTGCCCCTGCCATCACTGGCAGACACCCGTCTCAGGCTGGGGTACACAGAGCTGTGGCACATACCATCTGTATAAGTCTCACTCTGTCTTGCCTGCCACAGACCAGCTGCTGCACTTTCCTCTGATAGCCCCCAGAGCTCTCCTTCTATTCTTGTTGATCTTGCCACCAGTAAGTGGGCTTCCCTGGGTGCAGTAACCTCTCCTTTCCTTCAGCTCCCCCCCAGTGTTGTGGGTCCCATCTCATTTCCTCTTTTCTTTTTCTTCTTTTTCTCTCTTTTGCCCTATCCAGTTATGAAAGCATCCTTTCTTATCCTTTTAAGTGTCTGAGGTCCTCTGCTAGTGTTCAGAAGGTGTGGTGCACAAATTGTTCCACTTGTAGATGTATTCTTGATGTACATGTGGGGAGACGTGAACCCCAGGTCCTCCTATTCCTCCGTTTGACCCAAACTCTACATTTGTTCTTGAACTATGGCGTTATGGCAATTCAATCAGAAAAACTAATACATTCATTAAAAAAACAAGCTGAATATTCATATTAAAATATGAAAATTGACCCTTAGCACATACCATCAACAAAAATTAACTCAAAATGGATAATAGATCTAAATATAAAAAATGCTGGAAGAAAACAAAAGCAAAAGGAAATGATAAGTTGAAATTCATTAAAATAAAATTTGTTCATTAAAACACACTGTTATAAATATAAATACATGTCACAGAGTAGAAAAATATTCATAATACATATATCTGTCAAAATACTTGAAACCAAGATATATAAGTATATTGAGAACTCAATAATGAGAAAACGAACAACCAATTAAAAAATGAGCTGAAGTATTGGAGGGATACTTTAAAAATGAGACATATGGAAATAATGACTAAGTGCTTTATATCATTACTCATTTGGTTATTTCAAATTAAAGTGCAATGAGACACCATTATAGTGGCTAACATTTAAAAAAAAAGCTTGGCATGACAAATGTCGGTGAGAAATTGGAGCAACTAGAATTTTTATATATTGCTGTATTTATAAAATTGTAAAATTAACCAATTTAGAAAACAGTTTGGCAGTTTCATATGGAGTTAAACATGCATTTACCACATAAGTCGGCAATTCTTCTCCTACATATTTACCCCCAAATGAAAATATTTGTCTACCAAAAAGACTTGTTTGTAAATTTTCTTAGTAAATTTATTCATAATATCAAACCTGGTAACAAAAACAAATGTCAATTTATAGGTGAATGGATAAACAAATTGTCGTGTAGTCAGACAATAGATTATTCCACAATGAAGTAACAAATTACAGATACATAGAGCAACAGAGGTGGAACTCAAAAACACTAAAATAAATGAAAATAATTGTTACAAAAGAGTATATTATTCTATTTATATTATGTCCTACAGCAAGGTAAACTAGTAAACAGTCATAGAAAGTAATCAGTTGTTGCCTGGAGCCAGTAGTGAATTTGGGTGGCTGAGGGGACTGGGAATAGGTTGAAAGTCATATTTGGAACTTTTTTCGTTGATGGAAATGTGGAAAGGTTCTGTATCTTGAATGGGGGTGGTTATATGTTGATATATATTTGACAAAATTCATCAAACTTAGTCTAGCCAAAGGTTTTGTCAATTTTGCTTATTAAAAAAAAAAAAAACCTCTTAGTTTCATTGACTTTTTCTATTGTGTTTACTAGTCTCTATTTCATTCATTTTTGCCCTAATCTTTACTGTTTCCTTCCTTCTGCTAACTTTAGGCTTAGTTAGTTTTTTCTCTTGTTCCTAGAGGTGTAAATTTAGGTGGTTTATTTGAGACCTTTCTTTTTTCCTAAGGTAGTTGTTTATGACTATAAATTTCCTTCTTAATACTGTTTTTGCTGCATCCCAGAAATTTTGTTATATTTGGTTTCTACTTTTCAAATGTGTGCCTTTAATCTAGTGTAAATTATATCTAAAAGAACTTGAGTAAAAAGAAACACACCAAATATGAATAAGTCAAACAAAGATAGCCAGTAATGGGCTTGTTCTTCATTATTCATTTATTTAAACAGTGAGCACTATGAAAGGCTCAAATGTAAAAAGAGAATAAAAATAAATATAAGGTGAAAAAGAAACATTAATCACAGGAAATGTCTGTAAAATTTAAATTAATATCTAAAGGATAAAACTTTGAACAAAATCTTGTAAATGGTAGATAAGACATCAAAAATCACTTATTAATTTCAGTTTGAAACAAGATGGTTAAGAAAAAATAATCATAAAATGTAGGAAAAAATGGAGTGATGTTTATATAAAACTTCAGTACAGGATTACAAACTGTAAAGACAGTTTTATCTCTTCTTCCTCATAAAATAAATGATGAAAATAATTTTTAAGAAGGTAAAAACTACAGTGAGAAAAGAATGGAGGTAAGAAATGGAACACCAAGATACTGATAAGTTTTTGATCAATGGAAAATCAAATGGTGAATGGCAAGGATTTTGCAGTTTGAAAGAACCTTTAAATCTATGTATTGGCAGAATGCATCAGTGCAATAAAAGACAATTCATCCTATTGATCATTATCCTACAAGACCTGGGAACATAAAATAATAAATTTAAAAGCAAATTAATTTAATTAAGCAAATTAAATATTTTATTATTTATGATTTTTCACCAGAACAAAGAGAAGACTTGATACTCAATCCAAGAGCTAGTTCTTTGAATAGATAGATAAAACTACAAAAGACGCTACTATATTTTTAATTGGGAAAATAAAACACTGAATAGTAAAAGAAAATAATAGTTTACCAATGAAGCAAAGATAGAAAAAATTTAAGTGATCATATTCAGTTATATGTAATAAATTTGAAAATATGGATACCATTAAGAATTGTATAGAAAAATATAAATTATTAACATTGATTCAAGAAAGAATTATCAAAAACAAAATGACTAGATCAACAATTGAAAACAAAGTAAAAAGACAATACTAGATAGTATTGAGGCAAGTTTCTTTTTAACGTCTTTGAAGACCATATAATTTATTTGCTTTTTACAGTGCTTAAGAGCCTGGAAAATTAAAAATAAAATGCACAAATCATTTTACTAAGTTAAACTGTATCTAATGCCAATATTTTATCTAGAGGTACAAATTTCATAAAGAGAATATTAGTAAATTCAATGTTAGAATAGTGTTGCAAGATCAATTAGGGCTTATTACAAAAAATGAAAGACTGAATATTAGGAAATATATTATTATAATTCTTTACATTCAAACTTTGGAAAAGGAAAACAAGTTTTCAGGATAATATTTAGAAGCTAGAAAAAATATTTAATAAACTTCAACCTCTACCAAATATAGCAATAAGAAAATGTCCTCTTAATATGAATAAATTTTCTAAATGACTAGATTGATTGAACAGGGAAGACATGAAATCAGAGAAAAAAGAAAAATATATGTACTATTATTTTCCATTCTAGTGGAAGATCTATGATTAGACACAAAAAAGTAAAAAGAGGAAAAGAAGATAAAATAACCATTACTGTTCACTTTGGAAGCTTAATAAAATCACTGAAAAATTTTTGAAATGATAAAAATGTTTAGTAATGTGATCAAACAGTCAAAAACATGCAGTTATCAAAATCATTATCTTTCTAGGGTATAATTTAAAAGGTATGGGAAAAATTTATGCAAACTGATAATTTATTATGTCAATATGATATATATTTCTTTGAACAACATACAACTATATACTATATTCTATGATGTATAATATTCACAGTATATTTTTATTTAATTTTTTCTACATATGTGAAGAAAATTGCACTATATCCAGGAATATAAAATAATATTTGAAAAAATAATGTTGTTTCTAAGATAGTAAGAATACTATAGATACATTTATGTTTAACTTGATCTACTAAATAATATCTTTACATGTCAGTAAAAGCTTTTTCAAATTAATGAAATAAAACCTAAATTTCATGAAGAATAATATATACATAAAAATTTCCAAAGTTTTTGAACTAGACTATTACCTCATGTATTAAAATACGTATAAATTAAATATATTAAAATTGATGTCACAATACTCAACATGCTATGATACTGGCATCAAAATATGCTACCTATAAATGTTTACAAAATCATCAACATTTTAGTAAATTATAAAGTTGCATTTAAAATAATTGGAAAAATAATCATTGGTCTCAAGATAACTGCTTAATCATCTAATTTTATATGTCTTATGTTGTGGTATATCTCAAGAAAAAGAAATATATAAAAAGGCAAATGAAGATTCAGAGGCAGAGAAAGAAAGAGGAAATGAGAATAAATTAAGAAAAAGTTGAACTATGCAAATGTTGTAGCCATCAAGGGAAATACTTCAAATTGGAAAGTGAAAATAAATCCACTCAAATGACATTAAAACCCCAATTCGATCTTACTTTAAATAATTTCTGATAATACGTCTGTTAGTTATGCTGTTTAAAAATCTCTTTGACCTCTTGGGGTTTTTTTTTTAATTCCATACCTCTAAATTTTTATATTCTAATGAAATGAACATCTCTCCATAAAATCCTTAGGTAACACTCTTCAAATAGTGCTCCTTCATATGTTTACTCACAAGTGCTTATTTAATAGTTTTTAATGTATTCCTAATAATTTAGGGCATTGAATTAATAAGATCAATTTACAAATGTGTTATGCATTAAATTTAATAAACAAGAAATGACTGACAAATTGATTTAGCATGCCACATTTAATTTTTTTCCATATAGGTTATAGAATAAAACTTCTCCCACTACCCCTGTAGATACATTTGAGTTTCTTGCAAATGTTTCATTGTGTAAGAAAGCTTTCAGTTCTCTACTTGTTTTTGTCTTTTGTTTCTTTTATTTTTTTTTATTGGTTTTGCCTCTTCAGGCCAACTAACTGAAGAAATCTGAGACCACAAGGACAACTAACATATGCTGAACATGGAAAAAGACTCTGGTGTGCCTTCTAGGTTCACTCTTGTCTTTGACTGTTGTACAATAACAGGTGAACATGGAACCAAATTCCTTTTCATAATAACATGTTATAATAAATTAAATTTGGGGTACATCTTGATAAAAATTTAGTAAATTAAAAAATCACCATTAAGATGTGCTGGGTCTATAAGTCATTTTGATTAAAATTAGACTCAACTAGCAAAACTAAATAAAATTTACTCTTTGGAAATTTTGAAGGAATATCTGACAGGTAAGGATGTTGAGATATCTGACATTTCAAAAGATTACATTTTAAATTTATTGATGAGAATATAGAATACATTATCTTTGGAGGATAATATGGAAACATCTATTAAAGTCAACTGAACATGAACTTTAAGTAAATAAATCTATTCTAGAATGTATCTACTGCCCTCACATATCCACTTCTGGACAAAGGAGAGAATTATCATTCTACATCCCTTGGCATTAAGACAGAAATACAATTAATTCTGGGCAATGGGTTGGGAGCAGAAGTTATAAGTATCATTTACACACTAAAGCATTTAACCACTGATATGATTTTTCAGTCTCTCTTCACTTACTGTAGTAATCATGGAGTTGGCGAATGGTTGAGATAACAGGACCAAAACTTCTAAGTAGCAGAACCACTGTATCACCTCATGGAGGACAGTTGCTTATGAGATTCCTTGAAGTCGTAATCACATATTTCAAATAGATTAAAAAGGTCACCATTTGTAATATTATAGCTTGTTAAATCAGGTTTTCCAACCTAAACAAATTATAGAAGTGAATAATAAGCCTGATATTTTATGTATAAACTTCTAGATTTGAAATTTTCATGAGCATAAAATAGACTCCTTTCTATTGGCTAGCCTTATAATAAATAATTACGAATTTTAACACATAAAATGTATCTATGCTAATCAAGTACTTATCTTCTCTTGTATTGCATTACTGCCTAAGATTTTTCTTGCATAAATTGTTTCTCTAATGAAAATGATCACACTGGATCATTTTCCAACTCTAAGATTCAATGATTCTATAATCATTTTCTACTAATTATAAGCAAGAATTGGTAAAGTTCATCAATCTACTTAACACTTGACACATTAAGTATACCTCTTCAACAGAGCTGAAATTAGAAAATTATTATGCTTTTGAGCCTATCAGACTAATATTCACGATACAGATATTGCTTAGTGCTGGAATAATTTACTCACTGAAGAAAATGTAAATAAAGTACATTTGTCAGGTTTTTAAAAAGCAGTCTTCAGGGAAATACCCTGTTTATATTCATTTGTGAGGTTCCTAGTGATAATAGCTTCACTTAACATACTACAAACTCTTTAACAAGGAAATCATCACTGAAATGCAGACAGCTTTAAGTTAAATTTTTTCATCTGTTCTTAAAGTGTTATGTTCATTTTACACAGCTTTTATTGCAACTTAATTTCAAAGAAACTTAAACATCATAAAAAATCTTAATTTATAGACTCAAAGCATTCATCTTTTAGCTTTTAAATTGTTTTTATTGAACAACAAAACCATGTTGTTTTAAGATGTGATTTTTCCATGGTAAATGACTGACTCAGTAATGTCTCTGTTATCTCATAAATCACCTATGGTCTATCCTTTCAACAATATTTTACTTCCATAACTTCCTGTGTGCCAAGCACAGTTCTTCACTTGAAAACATAATTACATTAGGTCTCTACCATTGAAGAACTCCCTGTTATTCTTGTCTTTATTTCTTTCTGTCTCTCTTTCTATCTCTTTCCTACACAAAATCATGCACATACATATGTATAAACACATACTCATCCTCTTGAATATAAGACTGCACCCCTCCAAAACTTTATTACCAGTTTTTGCTGAGCTTTTTCTTACATCACTAATTTTATGCATTATAATAGTTGCACTCAAGCAGAGAGAGTGTTTGGATGCCACTTAGGATAGGCATGGTTTCCTGTCACCGAGCACATTAGCTTATTATTCTGTTCCTCAATCCAAGTGATGAGTTGCATGTAGGAGGATAAATGGCTCATATAGTTCTCAATGAACTAATAGCAGGACCATCTGTGGAAGACATTGTTGAGTTGTTGGCAATGTCGGCAGCTAGGGAGCTTTAACTAACCTGTTCTTCATGTCATCAGCTAGGTGTCTCTGAAATGGTTAAAAATTATGATGGATTTTCAGGAAGTATAAATGTTGTCTTCACTAATTTTTTAG
The DNA here is from genome assembly GCF_003031525.2 of Neophocaena asiaeorientalis asiaeorientalis. NCBI lineage: Eukaryota > Metazoa > Chordata > Mammalia > Artiodactyla > Phocoenidae > Neophocaena > Neophocaena asiaeorientalis. The sequence continues at coordinate 196,183 of NW_020174638.1, read as the reverse complement.
AGTCAGTTTCTTCTTTGTGGCCCATATTTATATTATCAACCTCTTCTGTCTATTTATATTGATTATTCCTATTATGGAAACTAATAGGAATGTATGGGAAACATGTTGAATATTATTACCTGGTATGGTGAATTACAATGGCTTAATTCTCATTCAGATGTACATATTTCTTTCATTTTTCCATTGGCATTTTGTTGTTAGTAGTGATTTGGAAGCAGAAAACAGAAATATGCAACTCTAGTAGCAACAAGGACATTGAGAATTATGAAGAAATGGCATCCAAAAGTTTTATGAGAGATTTGTGTTAAACACAGTGTGAAATTATAGCCTGACATCCTGACAAAATTTTAATGATATCATTTGGTTCCTAACTTATGTTTCAGGCAGTCAAGTTTAGAAAAATGTAAAATATCTTGGGAACTGATGATAATATAACTGACTGCACCTGTCTTCTCACTTAATTCTGAAGCATTTGTAGTTTTACCTGCATGTGACATCTCTTCTTGTTATCAACTCATAGTAGTTAAGGTACTAGTTTCTTGAAGTTTTGCTCAAATTAGGTTTTATTTTGTTTTGTTGAGTTTTTGGAGAGCATCACCAGTGAATTAGGTTTTTCTGAAATGCATAAATAAGCACCACTTAAGTTCAGGTCTCTAGTGCAATAAAAATTAAAATTAGCTCAAATGTAAAAAAATCATAACTTTTATATACTATTGTCAGACAATAATAATATTTTTAAGTAGACATGCAAACATTAAATTAAAATAAAGTCTTCAGAAAACTCCATTTGAGAGGGGGCACACTTATTCTATTGGTGCTGCTTTGTCTAAACCCATTAGAGACATTCTTGGAGATAATCTTTAAAATAAGACTATAAATTGTATAAGAACATTAATCTAATTTATTTGGATTCCTACTTTTTGTCAGGCCTAATAGGAATATATCTCCGCTTAGCTTTGTGCATGTACCACATAGCAGTCTTAGGTGTAGAGGATATAAAAACACAATAGTCCACCAATGAACATTCTGTACTTTGTTGTTCCCATCATAAATAATGCTGCAATAAAAATTTACATACTATTGTCAGACAAAGACGTTAAACAATTAATTTAAAAAAAGCCCTAAACGTCCTTTTAGGTAAATGCTATAAAGAAGAGTACATAGTGGTGTGAAAGTATATAACAGATAGACCTAATTTAGAATGAGGAAAGTGATATTTCCCTGGGATGTATAGAAGATAACTTTGTAATGTTGGAGGATATGCAAGATAAAAAATCCACTGTAAGGTAAGTCATATAAAGTGTCTACCTCTTGAAAAGTGCTGTGTATTTAAGGAATGCATCCTTGGGCTGACTTGTAAGCCTCAAGAATAGTCATATTTATACTAAGATCTGTTATCTTACACTAATGTATTTTAAGATGGGAGTAACAGGTGGACAATTAAGAGAAAAAGTCTCACTGATTTTGTAGGCTCAAGGCCCACCTGATAATAGTTTTATTTCTATATTTCCATATTCCTCCCCCATGGAGAAGGAAAGCCTTCACCTTCTTCTGCAGGTATTGATCCAAATTTGGTATGCTAAATCTTGATAGAAAATTTGGGCTTCAACAAAAGGTGATGCTGTGGTAGGACAGTATTGCCTGCAATATATGTCTCAAACATGTATTCTGTTCCTAAGTTAATTATGGTTGGGGATGGAAATGACATGTTCAACATAATCATCATCATAAAATACATATAAATTTGTACAACATGTGCTTGCTGTTTTCTTTGAGAGAATTTTACTCATATGTAGTAAGGACGAAACACAATAGGATGGATGAAACTAATGAGAGGTGATAAATATACATAATAGATATGTTAGTAGCTTGTGAGACATATTAGTCATAAATAGAATAAATGGAGTACATTTGTTTTGAATATAGATAAAAAGGATGGAATAATAAAGAGTGTCATAAATATAAAAGGATAGAAACACCAAATACTTCTTAATTGTAGAAGCAGATCATGACAGCTCCAGATTGACAACTTTAAGCCTAAATAGACATCCACTGATTTAGGGTTGTAGATTTAGCAAATAAAAATACATATAGGACAACCTATTAGATTTGAATTTAAGATAAAGGTAAACAATGATGCAATATTTGGGACAAACTTATAGTAAAAATATATATTTTGTCATTTCTTTCCTGAAATTCAAATTTAACTTGGTACCTGTATTTTACCTGGCAAACCTATACTTGTGACATCTATGATGGTGAAATTCTTCCTCCTGCAGATAAAACCTAGAGTTTCTAAGCACATTAATCTGTGAGCTATAGCTGTGGCAGGTGTTGCTGTCCTTCTATTCTTCAATAAAGTAAGTATAACTTCTTAACTCTTATCACCTTGCAACTGTGAGCCTCCTATGTTAAACATCTGCTCTGATTCTTGTCACCACACCACTAGTGTGGTAGGCTGAGAGTGAAAAGGTTTGTGACCATTTCATGACACAAGATTCAGACAGTAGATTAGTCTGCTCAGGTTGTTATAACAGAATACCACAGACTGAGTGGCTTAAACAGCAGACACTTATTTCTCACAGTTCTGGAGACTGATAAGTCCAATACTAAGGTGATAGACGATTTGGTTCCCTGTGATGGCTTTCTCACAGGTTTTCAGATGGCTGTCTTCTTGCTGTGTGCCCACATGATCTTTCCTTGGTCCCCAAGCTCTTTGATGTTTCTTCTTATAAATACAATAATCTTATTGGATCAGGGCACCACCTCTATGACCTTAGATAAAGTCAAATAAGTATTCGTTAGATACTCCAGTTCCAGCCACTTTGGGTGTTAGGACTTCAACATATGGATCAGGGGGCTGTGGGTGGTGGGAAGTTCAAATCATCCATAATAAGCAGAATAGTGTTTATACAATACATGTACTCTACTCCAAGGTTATTAACTTACCACATCTTATTTTCCTTGATTCCTGCTGTATGTTTTAAACTATGTAATAAACATGTGTGATTTGCATATCTTAATTTGGTCTGTAAGTTTTTCTGTTCTGTTTTCACTGGATAGCTTGCTAGGTAGGTACTTTTTGGCAAGAATACATCAGCATAATTTCCCACACATAAATGAGGTAAAATCAGTCAGATTGTTAGATCAAGAAATTCTAAAATTATACTTCTAGAAATTTATTCAAGGAATATAATAATAAATGATAATCATAATGAGGTATTTATAAATATGTTCTTCATTTTTTAAAAATACAGCTTTTATGAAAACTGTGAAAAGGGTGAGGGAAGTGTCAAAATCCCCCAAAACATGAGCCATGTGGACCAAGGTTTCACTGGTCTCAAGGTTATTTATTTGAGTATTCAATGAGCCTCCTTCAAGAGCCTCTCTTTCTCTTTTAAAATAGCTATTTCCAAGGTTGCTGAAAATTAGAAACTCTGTTTAAATATTCTTATTTCAGATTTAGATTTATTTATATCCACCTGTATTGGAATGCATGTGAGCAGAATTTTGGAAATGGGATAATTTAACCCAGAAGAAAGTGATCAAAACTTTCAAAATGAATATGGTAGATTTCCCACACAAAGTTGATACCTGACAGTTGAGAATTAGCTGGGGTGTCATCAGAATGAACACCGTAGGACAAGGTTAAGGCAGAAAAAACGATTTTTGAAAATCAGAATGAGGAAAAGAACCAACTATCATTTGAGTAATTACTTTGTGTGTTTTTTTTTAAATAAATCGATTTATTTATTTTTGGCTGCACTGGGTCTTTGTTGCTGCATGAGGGTTTTCTCTAGTTGCGGTGAGTGAGGGTTAGTCTTCCTTGCAGTGCATGGACTTCTCATTGCAGTGGCTTGTCTTGTTGCAGAGCAGAGGCTCTATGCATGCAGGCTTCAGTAGTTGTGGCATGCAGGCTCAGTAGTTGTGGCTCACAGGCTCTAGAGCAGGCTCAGTAGTTGTGGTGCACGGGCTTAGTTGCTCTGTGCCATGTGGGATCTTCCTGGACCAGGGCTCGAACACATGTCCCCTGCATTGGCAGGCAGATTCTTAACCACTGCACCACTAGGGAAGCCCTGATTAATTACTCTGTGTTTTATGAACAAACAAGGGAATATCAGGATCTGGTAGTGGTTGTTTAGTCACTGATATTTATGTGTATTTTTCTGTCTTCCCCCTCTAGAACAAAGAGCAAAGTTCTTGTTTACTTCTTTACCAGTGAATTCCCAGTGACTGGTGTGGGAATGAATTGAACCTTATTCTGGAGTTTTAGCTCGAGGAGAGGAGAAGATGAATTCTTACAATATAGACATTTACTTGGCTTCTCTGGCACTTCACTCTTTTTTGTGTATGACATTGTGTTTCTCCACATAAGGTATTTTCATGAAGTTATCTCCTCTTTAAGAAAATGGATTCTGTGATCTATATATTACTCACAATGCCTAAGAATGAGTACTTAGTATTTTCCAGATTCTATGATAAGCACCTTACATGAATTAAACAATGAAATATTCACAATAACTCCATGAGTTAGGTCTTAATATAATCCCCTTTTGGGGATGAGGGACCTAGAAGTTTGAAAGACTAATTTAACTAAGATCACAGCAAAAGCAAGTGGCACAGAGGAGACATAAATTCAGAAAATTTGACTCTTAGCTACACTCACCAGTCACCAACACAATTAATTTTCTTCTATGTTTTCAAATAATCCATAAGAATGGTGACTTAATTTCTTTCTTATCATTAGAGTTCATATAAACTTAGCATTCTAACCCATAATACAATATCAAAATAATCGTTCATATTACTTAGCATTTTAAAAGTAATGCTCCAGGATGATGTACCAAGCTTATAATATGGTTTCATGGGGCTCCTTTACACTTCTGGCTATGACTAGGAGTATTTTTACGATAGCTAGAAAGCATTGCTATATGAGAATTTAATCTGATTATTTACGCTTAAAATATTACATCTGTCTTCTATGAAAAATGAATTAGGAAGACAAATCACCTATAAATTAATAAACAGTAAGTTGAATGATGTACACTATATGTCAAAATGTGATAACTGAACAAAGCTCTACTTATTCAGGTTCTTCTCAACTGAATCTGGTAACACTACATTCTTGTGCTTGATATTTATTTTTTTAAACCAGAATTTGGATGAGATTTCAATGTGCAGTTAGATATCAAAGTTTACGGTTTTGTTCTCTTGACTGAGGATGATAATCTTCCTGAGTGTCAAAACAATGTCTGGAAAATATTAGTAATGATGGCAATGGTGATGATGATGGTACTAATAGTGGTTGTAATAATGTCAAAATCCTTCACAGGCAACATCTAATTTGATGACCCTATCTTTATTACCAGGTGATTATTTTGTTTCTATTCAACACCAAGACCTTTGGTTCTCTGATTCAGAAATTGACTTTTCCCTGAGCTAGGCATATGAACTGGTAATTTTAGAGACTTTGTGCAGTAAGTATTAAAGAACAACTGCTTTGGAACTTTAATTTTATTTATTTTCTTTTATTTATGCAGCAGCATGACTTTGATACTTGTAGATTATTAATGAGGGACATATGTTTATTTTTAGAGGAGAAGACATGAATCCACACAAATATTTTATTATTTCAAACTGTGTAATAAGCAATTATAGAGGCCTGCTTCAATTCTTTGGACATGAGATAAACCTCCATTGTGAAGAAATCCATTTTCAAAGAAAATAGACATTTTAACAATGTTGACTTAATAATTCTGCTTCCAGGGGTCTGCCACAATCTAAATGCTAATCTCATCCATTTATAACACTCATAATCCCATCCATTTATATACCTGAATAAAAATCTATGAGTCTGTTTTTTTAAGTTTAAGTATATAAGTAAAAGGTAATAAATAAAGTAAGGAAAAAGTAACCTAAGTTAGTTTGAAATCCTTTGAAGGACATTGGTTTTAGCCATTTCAGGAGACCAGATCAACCCCCAACTCTACTATGTTAATCAACAACCATTTAATTCCAATAAATTAACTTATATGTGTGTATCTGTGTCTCAGTGTGCATTTTTAAAAGTTTTCTTTTTTTCATCAAGGGGTTTTCAAATTAAAATTGTTTCTAATTTAAATTGAACTTCTCTCCCAGTGTTCTCAAATATGTTGGATGTAGCTTGAGTTCATGAAGATAGATGGAAGTTGATTCAAGACAGAAATGTCCTTTTAAGTTTTTCCAGCTCGTCTACATTTTAATGTGAAAATAAAATTTCAACACAGTAATGTCTGTTAATATTTTGTCCATTGTCCTACAATACTCCTATTTGCTTGTTTGGAAAGTAGTATGATTACTAGTTAACAAAAAGAATGGTGAGAAGCAACAATTAAAAATTTTATATTGAAAATAGCTTACAGCTTTGTGGATGGACATTTCCTAAAAGTTCATCTTTGGCATGACAGTTATTGAACTGTGGTAGATTTAATCCAGAATCAACCTACAGTGAAAATGACATTTATAAATTACTAATGGAATTCATTATTATTGACTTTGAAAGTAAAATCTACAAACATTAAAGTAAAAACTCCCTAATAACAGTTATAATTAAAAGTATGGGCAGAGTTAAGTTCATCTTGCCAATCACCTTGTCACAGGGAAACAGAAACAAACTGTAATGTTATCAGCAAAATTGGTATTCTTATTCAATTGATTTTATTAGTGATGCACAGATATAATTCTACAAATTTCCATAAAAATAGTGTAGATAAATAAACCAATGTTCTAATTCAGAGAAAAGAATCATTTCCCTTGAGAAAAAATCCAGAAAAGAGATAAAGGCCTATAATAAAGCCAACTTTAGTTCAAAATAAACTTATTTCTTAATTCATTTGTTTATTATGCTAATTTGTTCTAAATACTTATTGTGTATATGGAACCACTCTATGTCCTGAGGAGGAGTCAAGGGGTATCATAGAAAGTCTATAACTTGTGGAGGAAATAGAGCTGCGTCTGTAACCCAGTTCCCCGCCTATGAGTTCTTTAGCATTTTAAGGACTTAGTTAAACTTTCAACACCTCAAGAAAAGTAAAAAGCACATATCTTAAAATGTCTGAAAAATACTTAACACAATGTATGACACACAGTGGATGCTCTCTTAATACTGGTTTATTCTCTTATTTTTGAGCTTCTTTTTGGAATTTAATTATAAATGATACATGATCTTTACCCACAGGAGCTAAAAATCTGGGGTAAGGTATGATTGTAAACAACTACAAAGGAATGTTATGAAGTTTCAACTTTGTTGAAAAGGTTCTTAAAGCTGGACACAAGACTCTGAGTATTAAATATAAATATTTTATATATTTACATTTATAAATAACATCTTTCTTAATTTCAGAGTGGATAAATAATATAAACCACAAAGCATACATGAATATATATACATGACATGGACCAA
>NW_020174638.1:123851-188691 GCF_003031525.2 Neophocaena asiaeorientalis asiaeorientalis | reverse complement strand
GCCACCAGGGAAGCCCAGTAATATATTTTGTATACTCCAGGAACATACATTTCAACTGCTATCTCCTTGACATTAACATTTATTTTACTAATTTAACAACTTTATAGACTATTAGTAATATAAAAAGTTTTAAGTAAGATAATATATATAATTTATCTGTATATTCCTCCTTAGTTAATCAATATCATATCATTTTTATTCTAAAGAAATGATGCACCCTTTTATAGGGTCATGTGCATAAATAAACTCTCAACTACTTATTGCTCTGAGAATTATATATATACTTAGAAAATTAGTACAATACAAATAAGAAATAAAGTGGGCTTGCCATCAGATGGCCCAGGAACCAGATCCACCCACCAGTGGACAGGCATCAGCTCCAGAATACCCTGGGCTCCACGTCTGCGTTCAGGATGCCTGCTCTAGCCACTGGACCCGCCTCACCCACCAGGGGGCAGACATCGGACACAAGAAAACCCTCAATCCTGTAGCGTGCAGACCCAGCCAGCCCACAGCATGACAGACCTTGCCTTGAGACCAGGTGGTCTCAGACCCTGTCCACTAGCAGGACAACACGAGCTTATGTACACTTTTACCCAACTGAGTTATGAACCAGCCAACCCCATTATCAATCTGACACCAGTGCTGGGCTCTCTAGGCCCTGGGACCAGAATTCAGAGCCTGACTCTGCCTTCCAGTAGTCTGGCAGTAATTCCAGGACATGGCTTCACACGCCAGAGGGTGAGCAACAGCCCTGGAGTCTTCTGGACACTGACTTTGCCATAAGTGAACCAGCACTAGCCCCGGGGCTCTCTGGGGTGCTGCAGTTAACCACCTCATGACCCAGTCCCACCAACCAGCAGCTGACGGCCTCCACACAAAATAGAGGCTGGCAACCAACTGAACTGAGGCTAAACAAGCTTATAGAGCACCCAAATTGTCAGCCCTCAACAATAGAAGGATCAATGCTGCCCTCATAGGGGAAACCTCTAGAGCATGTGCCCTGACTGATGAGGGGGGAGTGTGCTGCTGTGATGCATAAGCTGTCTCCTAAAGAAGTCCGCTATTCCAGTGTAAGAAAACATAAATAATATACCATATACCTAAAAATATAAACAGAAGCTTAGGCAAAATGTGGTGACGGAGAAACTCGTTCCAGACAAAGGAACAAGATAAAACACCAGCAGAAGAACTAAGTAAAGTGGAGGTAGGTAATCTACCCAAGAAAGAGTTCAGGGTGGTGATCGTAAAGATAATCAATGAACTCAGGAGAAGAATGGATGCACAGAGTGGGAAGTTAGAAGTTTTTAGCAAAGGATTATAAAGAACAACCAAACAAAGATGAAGAATACAATAATTGAAATGAAAAATACACTACAAGGAATCAACAGTACACTAAATGATACAGAGGAACAGATCAGCAAGCTGGAAGAGAGAGCTGTGGAAATCACTAACGGCAAACAGAAAAAAAGAATGAAAAGAAATGAGGGCAGTTTAAGAGATCTCTGGGATAATATCAGACTCACTAATATTTGCATTATAAGTGTCCAAGTAAAAGAAGAAAGAGAGAAAGGGACTGAAAACATATGTGAAGACAATAGATGAAAACTTCCATAACCTGGGAAAGGAAACAGACATTCAAGTCTAGGAGGCACTGAAAGTCCAATACAGGATTAATCCAAAGAGGAACACATGAAGACACATTGTAATTAAAATGATAAAAAATTAAAGATAAAGAGAGAATATTAAAAACAGCATGGGAAATGCAACAAATAATATAGAAGGGAACTCCCATAAGACAATCAGCTAATTTTTTTCCACAGAAACTCTGCATGCCACAAGGAAATGGAACAATATATTTAAAGTGATGAGAGGGAAAAACCTATACCCAAGAATACTCTACCCAGCAAGGTCTAATTCAGATTTTATGGAAACAAAAATCTTTACACACAAGCAGAAGCTAAAAGAGTTCAGCAACACTAAATCAGCCTTACAAGAAATGTTAAAGGAATTTCTCTAAGGCAAAGAAGAAAAGCCCAGAATAGGAAACATGAAAATTACAAAATAAAAAAGCTCATTAGTAAAGGCAAACATACAGTAAATGTAGGAAATAATTCACACATGAAGCTAGGAGAAAGGTTAAAAGACAAAAGTAGTAAAATCATCTAAATCCACAATACATAGTTAAACAATACACAAAACAATTAGATGTAAAATATGATATCAAAAACAGTAATTGTGAGGGGAGAAGAGTACAAATGCAGGGTTGTTAAAATGCATTTGAAAGTAAGAGATTAGCAACTTAAAACAATCATGTAAATATATATAGATTGCTATATAAAAACCTTGTGGTAACCACAAATCAAAAGTCTATAATAGATATACAGACAAAAAGCAAAATAAGAATCCATTCCTGACACTAAAGACAGGCATCAAAGTACAAGAGAAGAGAGCAAAAGAAGAAGAAAGCAACAAAAAATATCTATGAAAACAAGCCCAAAATAATTTTAAAAATCACAATAAGAATGTATATATCAAAATTAGTGTAAATATAAATGGAATAAATTCTCCAGTCAGAAGACATAGCGTGGCTGAATAGATACTAAAATAGGACCTATATATATGCTTCTTACAAGAGACTCCCTTTAGAACTAAATACAAACACCCTGAAAGTGAGGGAATGGAAAACAGTATTTCATGCAAATGGAAATCAAAAGAAATCTGGGGTAGCAATACTTACACCAGACAAAATAGACTTTAAAATAAAGACTGTTACAAGAGACAAAGCAGGACACTACATAATGATCAAGGGATCAATCCAAGAAGAAGATATGACTTTCAAATATATATGCACCCAACCTAAAATACATAAAGCAGATATTAATGGAAATAAAAGGAAAAATGAACACTAACATAATACTAGTAGAGAACTTTAACACCCAACTTACATAAATGGATATATCATCCAGACAGAAAATCATTAAGGAAACACTGGTCTTAAATGAGAAATTAGGCCAGATGGGCTTAATAGATATATATTGAACATTCTATCCAAAAGTAGCAGAAAACATTATTTTCAAATGCAAGTGTAATATTCTCTAGGAGAGCCCACATGCTAGGCCACAAAACAAGCCTTGGTAAATATAAGAAAATTGAAATCATATCAAGCATCTTTTTTCTGACCACAACGCTGAGACTAGAAATCAACTACATGGAGGCTAAAAAGTATGTTCTAAACAACCAATGGATCAGTGAGGAAATCAAAGAAGAAATTTTAAAAATATCTAAGGACTAGTGAAAATGAAAATACAATGATCCAAAACCTATGGGAGGCAGCAAAAGCAGTTCTAAGAGAGAAGTTTATAACAATACATGCTTATCCTAGGAAACAAAAAAAATCTCAAGTAAAGAGCCTAAACTTCTACCTAAAGGAACTAAAGAAAGAAGAACAAAAAATAAACAAATAAAAACAAATTTAGTAGAAGAAAGAAATCATAAAGATCAGAGAAGAAACAGAGACTAAAAAGCAGTAGAAAAGATCAATATTTAAAAGCTAATCCTCTGAAAAGATAAACAAAATTGATAAACCTTGAGCCAGAATCATCAAGAAAAAATTTGAGAGGGCCCAAAACACTAATATCAGAAGTGAAAAAGAAGTTACAAGCAACATCACAGAAATATGATAGATCATAATAGACTACTGAGAACAACTATATGCCAATAAAATGGACAGCTTGGAAGAAATTGACAGATGCTTAGAAATGTACATTTCCCAAGACTGAACGAGGAATAAATAGGAAATATGAACAGACAAATTACCAGTATAAAATTTAGTCAGTAATTAATAAATCTTAGCAAACTAAAGTCCAGGACCAGATGGTTTCACAGGAGAATTCAGCCAAACATTTACATATTTACCACCTATCTTTCTCAAACTATTCCAAAAATTTGCAGAGGACAGAATGCTTTTGAACTCATTCTGTAAGGCCTTAATGCCAAAGCCAGAAAAATATATCACAACAAAATAAAATTACTGGCCAATATCACTGATAAACATATACACAAAATTCCTAAAAATAAATAGCAAATGAAATCCAACAATACATTAAAAGGACCATACATTATGATCAAGTGAGATTTATCCCAGTGATGCAAGAATTTTTCAATATCTGCAAATCATACAATGTGAAACACCACACTACAAATTGAAGAATGAAAAACATATGATCATCTCAATAGATGGAGAAAAATATTTTGATGAATTTCTACATTCATTTATGATAAAAAACTCTTCAGAAAGTGGGCACAGAAGGAGCATAACTCAATATAATAAAAGCCATATATGACAAGGTCACAGCTATCATCATAACCATTCCCTCTAAGATCTGGCACATGACGAGGATGCCCACTCTCACCACTTGTATTAAACACAGTATCGGAAGTCCTAACCACAACAATCAGATAAGAAATAGAAATAAAATTAACTCAAATTTCAAAGGAACAAGTAAAACTGTCACTGTTTGTGGATGACATGATACTATACATAGAAAATCCTAAAGACACCAGAAGAAAATTACTAGAGCTTGCATATCAATGAATTTGGTAAAATTGCAGGATACAAAATTAGTATACAGTATATCTGTTGCATTTCCATACACTAAGAATAAACTATCAGAAAGAGAAATTAAGAAAACAATCCCATTTACCATCACATCAAAAAGAGCAAAATAGATAGGAATAATACTATCTAAGGATGTAAAACACCTGTGCTCAGAAAGCTGTAAGACACTGACAAACAAAATTCGATATGACAGAATATAATGAAAGATATACCATGTTCTTGGGTTGGAAGAATTAATATATTTAAAATGAACTTACTGCCCAAAGCAATCTACAGATTCAATGCAATCCCTTTAAAATGCAAAGGGAATTTTTCACAGAAGTAGATATAATTTTAAAATTTGTATGGAAACTCAAAAGACCCCAAATAGCCAACAAATAATCTTGAAAAAATAGAACAGAGCTAGAAGAATTACATTCCGGGACTTTAGACTATACTACAAAGCTACAGTAATGAAAACAATATGGTACTGGCACAAAAACAGATGTAGAGATCAATGGAACAGAATAGAGAGACCAGAATAAACCCATGTACTTATGGTCAATTAATATATGACAAAGGAGGCAAGAATATACAATAGTGAAAAGACAGTCTCTTCAGTAAGTGATGTTGGGAAATATGGAAATCTACATATAAAGGATGAAATTAGAACATTCTTTAACACCATATACAGAAATAAACTCAAAATGGAGTAAGTGTCTAAATGTAAGCCCAGAAACCATAAAAATCCAGGAGCAAATCATATTCAGAACACTCTTCAACATAAATTGAAGCAATATTTTTTTGGATCTGCCTCCTAAAATAAAGAAATTTAAAGCAAAAAACAAAACAAAAAACCCCCCAAAATCCAAAAACAACCCTCCCCAAAACAAAATTAAACTTAAAAGATTTTTGCACAGCAAAGGAAACCACTGATAAAGTGAATAGAAAGCCCACTGGGTAGGAGAAAATATTTGCTAATGATATGACCAATAATGGGTTAATATCAAAATATATTAACAGTTCATAAAACACAGCATCAAAAAGACCAAATGACCCAATTAAAAAATGGGCAGAAGACCTGAATACATATTTTTTCCAAAGAAGACACACAGACGGTCAACACGCACATGGAAATATGCACATCATCACTAATCCTCAGGGAAATGCAAATCAAAACCACAATGAGGTATCACTTCACACCTGTCAGAAAGGCTGTCATCAAGAAATTTACAAACAGCAAATATTGGTGAGAATGTGTAGAAAGGGGAATCCTTGCACATTGTTGCTGGGAATGTAAATTGGTGCACCCACTGTGGAAAACATTATGGAGGTCTCTCAAAAAACTAAAAATTGAACTACCCTATGACCCAGCAATTCCACTCCTGGGCATATATCCAAAAAAACAAAAACACTAATTTGAAAAGATACATTTACCCTATTGTTCATAGCAGCATTATTTACAATTGCCAAGAAACAAAGTAGGAAGCAACCTAAGTATCCATCAACAGATGTGTGGATAACGAAGATTTGGTATATATATATATATATATATATATATATATATATATATATACACACACACAATATATAATACTACACAGCCTTAAAAAAAGGTAATTTTGTTATTTGCAATAACATGGATAGTTTGGCAGGTATTATGAAAATGAAATAAGTCAGACAGAGGATAAAAAATACTGTATGATATCACTTATATGTGGAATTAAAAAAATACAACACACTAGTGAATATACAAAAAAGAAACAGACTCATAGATATAGAGAACAAACTACTGGCTCCTAAAGGGGAGAGGGATTGAGAGATGGGCAATATAGGGGTAGGGGATTAAGAGGTATAAAATAAACTACAAGGATATATTGTACAATGTAGGGAATATAGCCAATATTTTACAATAACTATAAATGGAGTATAACCTTAAAAATGTTGAATCACTATACTCTACACCTGTGAGTTATATATTATTGTACATCAGCTATATGAAAATTAAAAAAAAAACAGAAATAAAGCAGACATGCATTAACACCCTGGCAGTGGGATTGAAAGAAAACACAATTGAGCAATATTATCACTTTGGAATTTACCAAATTTTAAAAAATGGTTGATATCTGTGCACAGAAGGAGACTAAGATGATTTTTGAATTTTGATCCAACTTGGGGCACTATGGAATCATTGCAGCACAGAAATAGGAAGGACATTAGAGTTCATCTAGTTCTGAGATTCAGACAGATATTTTTCAGTTAAATGACTGGTCTAAGGTTTCCAATTTGTCTAAAGTAAAAGAATCAGGATACTAGAGTGAGAACCCCAAGCTGACACACGTTCTGTCAAGTGTACTCTCAGGTATCCTTAATTCACAAACAAAAATGAGAGAGTCTATTTAGGTCTTCTGCTCATTTTTAGATTGGGTTGTTTTTTTTGTTGTTGTTATTGAGCTGCATGAGCTGCTTGTAAATTTTGGAGATTAATCCTTTGTCAGTTGCTTCATTTGCAAATAGTTTCTCCCATTCTGAGGGTTGTCTTTTCATCTTATTTATGGTTTCATTTGCTGTGCAAAAGCTTTAAAGTTTCATTAGGTCTCATTTGTTTTTATTCCATTTCTCTAGGAGGTGTGTCAAAAAGGATCTTGCTGTGATTTATGTCATAGAGTGTTCTGCCTATGTTTTCCTCTAAGAGTTTTATAGTGTCTGGCCTTACATTTAGGTCTATAGTCCATTTTGAGTTTATTTTTGTGTATGATGTTAGGGAGTGTTCTAATTTCATTCTTTCATATGTAGCTGTTCAGTTTTCCCAACACCACTATTGAAGAGGCTGTCTTTTCTCCATTGTATAATCTGGGCTCCTTTATCAAAAATAAGGTGATCAGGGCTTCCCTGGTGGTGCAGTGGTTGAGAGTCCACCTGCTGATGCAGGGGACACGGGTTTGTGCCCTGGTCCAGGAAGATCCCACATGCCGTGGAGTGGCTGGGCCCGTGAGCCCTGACCGCTGAGCCTGCACGTCCAGAGCCTGTGCTCCACAAGGAGAGAGGCCACAACAGTGAGAAGCCCGTGTACCACAAAAAATAAATAAATAAAATCAATAAATATATAAATAAATAAGGTGACCATATGTGCGTAGGTTTATCTCTGGACTTTCTATCCTGTTTCATTAATCTATATTATTTCTCCAAAGATATAATGATTGCCAACAAACTCATGAAAGGATTCTCAACATCACTAATCATTAGAGAAATGCAAATCAAAACTACAGTGAGGTATCACCTCATACCAGTCAGAATGGCCATCATCAAAAAATCTACAAACAATAAATGCTGGAGAGGATGTGGAGAAAAGAGAACCCTCTTACACTGTTGGTGGGAATGTAAATTGATACAGCCAGTATGTAGAACACTATGGAAGTTCCTTACAAAACTAAAAATAGCACTACCACATGACCCAGCAATCCCACTACTGGGCGTATATCCTGAGAAAACCATAATTCAAAAAGAGTCATATACCACAATGTTCATTGCAGCTCTATTTACAATTGCCAGGACATGGAATCAACCTAAGTGTCCATCAACAGATGAATGGATAAAGAAGATATGACACATATATACAATGCAATATTACTCAGCCATAAAAAGAAACGAAATTAAGTTATCTGTAATGAAATGGATGGACCTACAGTCATACAGAGTGAAGTAAGTCAGAAAGAGAAAAACAATACTGTATGCTAACACATATATATGGAATCTGAAAAAAAAAAAAGTGGTTATGAAGAACCTAGGGGCAGGACAGGAAAAAAGATGCAGATGTAGAGAATGGACTTGAGGACACAGGGAGGGGGAAGGGTAAGCTGAGACAAAGTGAGAGAGTGGTAGGGAGATATATACACTACCAAATGTAAAATAGATAGTTAGTGGGAAGCAGCTGCATAGCACAGGGAGATCAGCTCCGTGCTTTGTGACCACCTAGAGGGGTGGGATAGGGATGATGGGAGGGAAACGCAAGAGGGAGGAGATATGAGGATATATGTATATTTTTAGTTGATTCACTTTGTTATAAAGCAGAAATTAACACCCCATTGTAAAGCAATTATACTCCAATAAAGATGTTAAAAAAAAAGAGAGAGTCAGCAGGTAGAGGTAAGTATGTGAGTGAGTTTGTGTATGTATGTTGGGAGGTGCAGGTAATGATCTTTATTTGTGACAGACTGAGGGCATAAAATTTGTGTTTTTCTACTCTGCTCTGTTTCAGAAGCAGTGAAAGGTAGGATATAGTTTGTTCCTAATCTGATTAACCATTATTTTATTTTGTTTTTGGTACATTGATATGTAAAGATATAAGCTTCCATTTTTTGAACATTTAATTTTTGAGGAAACTCTTTTCCTATAATGTCTGATAAATATGATGGTGATAACATAATGTATCATCATAGCTAGTAAAAATTTACTACTAAAGTGATTTCTGTAATTTTTCTAATATAAGAACAGAAATTTAACTAGAATTTAGAAATAAGACTTAAATTTCAGTGTTCTGCTCTTCTACTTTGCTAGTCACATTATCAATACTACAACCTCTATTGAAGACAATCCAGCAGGATCCACTGCCAGATTATTTTCAGTCTTCAAAATGTTGCTTCACCTACATACTTCTAAATGTGCACAAGAGCAGGTATTTATTGTTCATACAAATAAAGGGTTAAAATCATTCCAATGTCTTAAAGGCATATTTTTCTTAAAATAAAGGAATGGGGATTTGCTTTACTTTTTACTCTGGAATGCTGTCCAAGGTGCATTGTTAAATAAAAAAGGCAAGACACAGAATCATATTTTACAGTTTTTTATAAGACAGAAGAAGAAAAAGCATACACATACACATATTCTTGTATATGTATAAAAACTCTGGGTGCATAGACAAAAAAACTATTAGCAATGGTTTATAGATTGGAGAATGAAGTGGGTGGATAGGAGAAAAGAATGGGTGTGAACACTGTTGTTGAAATCTTTTTATATTTTCGAAGGTTTGAAAAAATAAACTTATTAGCTATTTAATAAATAAGCAAACAAAAGAACTTGAATTCTCTACTTCATCTACAAAGGTTTTTTTTTTCTATTTTGAGATAAAATCTTTATCCAATAAAATTTTTCTTTTTTTTTTGTAAAAACTTTTAAGAAAATTTTAAAATGTCTATCATGCTAGCATCATTTATGGAAGCTATAAATAGACACAGCTGACTTGCCTTCTAAGGAGTCATGTTGTGAGGATATGTTTACTTGTCTTCCGATTATACTGTGAGAAAATCTAGGACCAATCAATATAATTGGATGTATTTATTTACTAGCTTTACTAATTAGGTTTTATTTAAAAAAAAACAAAAAAACTAGTCCCTTTCATATGCATCTGATCATTAAGATGTGCAGAAGTAACAGTTTTTAAAGCAAAGCTCCATATAGCAAGGCAAAAAACATGAAAAATAGTTAATGTTTTAAAGTATTTAAAAATTGGCCAGAACTGTATATTAGTTGCTTCATTCTCTTAAGTAAATTTCATTGTATACATTTTCTAGATAGGAACTCTGTTTAATTTAGCATTTAAAATAATTTTTATACCAGAATATTAAAAAAGAAAAGGAGAGAGACTACGTCAAATTTCAAGTCAGCATCCTACTAGCTTTATGAGATATTGATTATATAATTATCAGTAAGCTTCATTACATGAGTAGAGAATTCACAAGAACCTAAAATGGGAAGGAAAACTAGAAGGTGCCCAATCATTACAAGTCTTGAATCAAGCTTCAGTTTAGCTTTAGTTATCAAACAGAAGTATAGTGTACCCCTAACAAGACTTTCTCCTTGATTCATTTTTTCTATTGTTGACTTCATACAACCATGAATGTTCTCCCCAACCAAACCTCTATCAGTTTACTCAACATTTCACTGATGAGAATCTGCTTTTCTCTTTCTTATCCTATGTATTTTTGGTTTCCTTGGTCAAGTGCCATCTCATTCACACAGCACCATTCTGGAAGATGGTTTCTAAATGAGTGGGAGGCTGGGAGGAAAAGGTTGTTGTATACCAAACAGCATATCTATATATTATTTTGTTTTTCTGTTTTACTTTTAAATTTTATTCAGATTTATTTAGGTATAATTGACAAAAATTATATGTATTCAAGGTGTACAATAAGGTAGTTTGACATGCATATATATTCTGAAAGTACTATCACAATCAAGCTAACAGTCATTAACTCACATAATTATCATTTTGTGAGAACACTTAAAGTTTAAAATCTTACCAAATTGGGCTTCCCTGGTGACGCAGTGGTTGAGAATCCGCCTGCCGATGCAGGGGACACGGGTTCGTGCCCCCGTCCGGGAAGATCCCACATGCTGCAGAGCGGCTGGGCCCGTGAGCCATGGCTGCTGAGCCTGCGCGTCTGGAGCCTGTGCTCCGCAACGGGAGAGGCCACAACAGTGAGAGGCCCACGTACAGCAAAAAAAAAAAAAAAAAAAAAAAAAATCTTACCAAAATTAAAGTACACAATGCAGTATGATTAACTACAGGCACCATGCTTCACATTAGATTCCCCACAATGTATTCATCTGCATATGAATAGTTTGTACCCAAAGATCAGCTTCTCCCCATTTCACATGACATCCATTTCCTGGCAACCTCCATCTCCTTTCAGCTTTTCTGAGTTCTAATTTTTAAGATTCCACCTATAAGTAAGATCATACAATATTTTTCTATGTCTGGTGTACTTCACTAAGCATGATGTCCTCCAGGTTTATCCATGTTGTCAAAATGGCAGGATTTCCTTATTTTTAATAGCTGAATAATGTTCCATTATAGATAGATAGATGATACATAGATAGATAAATATTTTCTATATTCATTCATCTGATGGATAAGTCAGTTTTTCCCATATCTTGGCTACTATGAATAATGCTGCAGTGAACATGGGAAGGCACATATCTCTTCAACACGGATTTTATTTCCTTTGGATATACACCCAGAAATACTATGATGAGACATATGGTAAACATATATTTTAATTTTGGGGAGAACCTCCATAATGTTTTTCATAATGACTATACCAATTTACATTTCCACCAACAGTAACTAGGTCTCCCCTTTTTACATATCATTCCAACACAGTATCTCTTGCCTTGTCAATTACAATCATTCTAAAAATTGTAATACATCTCAATGTGGTTTTGATTTGCATTTTCCTGATGATTAATGAGGTTGAACACCTTTGCATATACCTGTTGGCCATTTGTGTGTCTTTCTTGAAAAAAATGTGTATACAGGCCTTTTTCCTTTTTTAAAATAACTTGTTTGTTTTGCTATTGAGTTGTTTAAGATCTTTATATATTTTGAATATTAATCACAAATATCCCCTTATCTGATATATGGGTTGCAACTTTTCTTTTATTCCACAGGTTGCCTTTACATTTTGTTAATATTTTCCTTACTGTGCATAAACTCTTTAGTTTGATGAGGTACCACTTGTTTATTTTTTCTTTTGTTGCCAGTCTTTTTTGTGTCATATTCAAAATATGTCAGCAACACCAGTGCCAAGAAACTTTTGGTGTTACAAGCAAAACAAAACAAAACAAAACAAACAAAACACTTGCCAAGACCAATGTCAAGCAGCTTTGTCCTATGTTTTCATCTGGGAGTTTTACAGTTTCAGCTTTTTTTTTTTCAGTCTTTATTTTGAGTTACTTTTTGTGGATGGTGTAAGATAAAAGTTCAATTTCATTCTTTTGCATATAGATATTCAGTTTCTCAACACCATTTATTGAAGAAACTATCCTTTCCCTGTTGTATATTCTTGACACCCTTGTGAAAGATTAGTTGATGGTAAGTATGTGAGTTTAGTTATGGGCTCTCAATTCTTTTCAACTGGTCTATATATCTGGTTTTAGACTGTACATGATGAGTAAACTGGACCTTTTAGGTTCAGTTTAAGCATTTTAGAGTGTGACAACCCTGCTCACACCCAGATTTTGGACATTTATATAAGGACCTGAGTTTAAGATTTTCACCACAAGTTCCTGCCTTTCTTTTCCCAGGGAATCTTTTAAAATGACTTCCCTGAGTTGAGCCCTTGAAAAAGTGGTGTCTGCTATATCAATCATCTTATAAGTAATAATGGCTTGCTACCTGCTCTCTATCCCCTCTTTGCTAGTATCCCAGGACTGAGGACTACCTGCCCACAACCCTCTGTGTTCCCATTACATTATTGTAATGTAATTTGTTACATTAAGTAACAAAACTTGTGACCTACTTCCATTGTGTGCGTGTTGAAACTGCACTTTGATGAAAAATAGCCTTGGGGTTTTTACTTCCCCAAAGTGGGAGAAGAGATACAGAGGGAGTTACTTGTCAATCTCATGTGGATGGTTTCTGGCTTGCCATTTCATCATGTGATGATCTACATATTTTTTAAAAATTGAAGTGTAGTTGATTTACAGTATTATGTTAGTTTCAGGTGTACAGCATAGTGATTCAGTACTTTTGCAGATTATACTCCATTATAGGTTATTAGAAGATAGTGACTATAATTCCCTGTGCTATACAGTATATCCGTGTTGCTTATCTATTTCATACATCGTTTGTTAATCCCACACCCCTAATCCGTCCCTCCCTGTTTCCCTCTCCACTTTGGCAACAGCAAGTTTTTTGTTTGATTGTTTGTTTGTTTTATATCTGTGAGTCTGTTTCTGTTTTGCATATTACTTTTTAGATTGTATGTATAAAGGATAATATACAGTATTTTATACAAATACTGTATATATCTTTCTCTGTCTGACTAATTTTACTAAGCATAATATTCCCTAGGTCCAACCACGTGGCTACAAATGGCAGTATTTCATTCCTTTTGAAGGCTGAGTAATTATATATATACGTATATGTATGTATCTATACATTATATATATATATATGTATATATATATATATATATATATATATATATATATATATGTACACACATGTATATCATCTTCTTAATCCAGTCGTCTGTTGATGGGCACTTGGGTTGCTTCCATATCTAGGCTATTGTAAACAGTGCTGCTATGACAACTGTGGTTCATGTATCTTTTCAAGTTAGTGATTTCCATTTTTCTAGATATATTCCCAGTAGTAGAATTGCTGGATCGTATGGTAGTTCCATTTTTAGTTTCTTAGGGAAACTCCACACTGTTTTCTATAGTGGCTGCACCAACTTAAATTCGCACCAACAGTGTACAAGGGTTTCTTTTTTTCCACATCCTTGACAACATTTGTTATTTGTACATTTTTTGATGATAGCCATTCTTACAGGTGTGAGGTTATACTCATTGTATTGTTTGTTTGTTTTTATTTATTTTAACATCTTTATTGGAGTATAATTGCTTTACAATGGTGTGTTAGTTTCTGCTTTATAACAAAGTGAATCAGTTATATATATACATGTGTTCCCATATCTCTTCCCTCTTGTGTCTCCCTCCCTCCCACCCACGCTATCCCACCCCTCTAGGTGGTCACAAAGCACTGAGCTGATCTCCCTGTGCTATGGGGCTGCTTCCCACTAGCTATCTATTTTACTTTTGGTAGTGTATATATGTCCATGTCACTCTCTCGCTTTGTCACAGATTAACCATCCCCCTCCCCATATCCTCAAGTCCATTCTCTAGTAGGTCTCTGTCTTTATTCCCGTCTTACCCCTAGGTTCTTCATGACCTTTTTTTTCTTAGATTCCATATATATGTGTTAGCCTACGGTATTTGTTTTTCTCTTTCTGACTTACTTCACTCTGTATGACAGACTCTAGGTCCGTCCACGTCACTACAAATAACTCAATTTTGTTTCTTTTTATGGCTGAGTAATATTCCATTGTATATATGTGCCACATCTTTTTTATCCATTCATCCAATGATGGGCACTTAAGTTTCCTCCATGTCCTGGCTATTGTAAATAGAGCTGCAATGAACATTTTGGTACATGATTCTTTTTGAATTATGGTTTTCTCAGGGTATATACCCAGTAGTGGGATTGCTGGGTCATATGGTAGTTCTATTTGTAGTTTTTTAAGGAACCTCCATAGATACTCATTGTTTTGATTTGCATTTCTCTAATGATTAGCCATGTTGAGCATCTTTTCATGTGCCTCTTAGTCATCTGTATATCTTATTTTGAAAAATGTCTATTCAGGTCTTCTACCCATTTTAGAGTGGATTATTTGTTTTATTTATATTGAGTTGTATGACCTGTTTATATATTTTGGATAATTAACACCTTGGCAGTAGTATCATTTGCAAATATTTCTCCCATTCCATAAACCTGGAAAAAGGAAAACCTTTTTGTTTTGTTGATGGTTCCTTTGTTGTGCGGTAGTTTTTATGTCCTATTTGTTTATTTTTGCTTTTATTTCTTTTGCTTCAGGAGACTTATCCAATAAAATATTACTATAATTTATGTCAAAGAATGTTCAGCCTATGTTCTTTTCTATGAGTTTTATTATTTCAGGTCTTACTTTCAGGTCTTTATGAGTTTGTATTTGTATATGGTGTTAGGGAACATTCTAATCTCATTGTTTTACATATGGATGTCCAGTTTTTCCAGAACCACTTGTTGAAGAGACTCACTTTTCTCCACTGTATATTCTTGCTTCTTTGTCATAGATTAATTGACCATAGGTACCTGTGTGTATTTCTGGGATCTCTATTCTGTTCCATTTTACTCTGTGTCTTTTTCTGTTGTGGAGCACAGGCTCTGGATGCGCAGGCTCTGTGGCCATGGCTCACGGGCCCAGCTGCTCCACAGCATGTGAGATCTTCCCGGACCAGGGCATGAACCTGTGTCCCCCTGCATCGGCAGGCAGACTCTCAACTACTGTGCCACCAGGGAAGCCCAGTACTATGCTCTTTTGATCACTGTAGCTCTGTAGTATACTCTGAAGTTTGGGAGGGTTATACTACCAGCTTTGTTCATTTTTGTCAAGCTTATTTTGGCAATTCAGTGTTTTTTTTTTTTGTGGTTCCATGTGAATTTTAGGATTATTTGTTCTAGCTCTGTGAAAAATGTCAAGGGTATTTTGATAGGGATTGAATATAATCTGTAGATTGCTTTGGGTAGTAGTCCATATTAACAATATTAATTCTTCCAACCTAAGAGCATAAGATATTTTTGCATTTCTTTGTAATATCTTCATTTTTCTTCATCAGTGTTTTATAGCTTTCAGAGTATAGGACAGTTGCCTCCTTGGTTAAGTTTATTCCTAAGGATTTTATTCTTTTTGAAGCAATTTTAAATGGGATTGTTTTTTACTTTCTCTTTCTGATATTTCATTGTTAGTATATAGAAACATAGACAATTTCTGTATATTAATATTTTATCCTGCAGGCTTGCTGAATTCATTTATTAGTTTTAATAGTTTTGTAGTGGAGATTAAGGGTACTCTATATAGAGTATCATGTCATTTACTAAAAATGACAGTTTTATATCTTCCCTTCCAATTCAGATACCATTTATTTTATATTTTTTCTTGTCTGATTGCTGTGGCTAGGATTTCCAATACTGTGTTAAGTAGAAGCACGAAGGTAGGCTTCCTTGTCTTGTTTCTGAATTTAACAGGAAGGCTTTCAGCTCTTCATTGTTGAGCATTATGCTGGCTGTGGGTTTGTTATAAATGGCCTTCATTATGTTGTGATGTTTCCTCTTTAAGCACTTTGATGAGACTTTTATCATAAATGAATGTTGAATGTTGTGAAATGCTTTTTCAGTGCCTGTTGAGATGATTATGTGATTTTTATCTTTCCCTTTTGTTAACGTGGTGTATCATATTGAATGATTTGCAAATGTTGAATCATCCCTGTGACCCTGGAAAACATCTAACTTAATCATGCTGTATGATCCTTTTTATGTATTGTTGGATTCAGTTTGCTAAAATCTGTTGAGGACTTTGCATCTATATCTCTCTATATTGTTAACTTAATTTTTTTTATAGTATCTTTGTTTGCCTTTGGTAACAGGGTAATGGCAGTCTCATAGAATAAATTTTGGAGTAGTCTCTCTTTTTCAATCTTTTGGAATAGTTTGAGAAGGATAGATGTTAATTCTTTATATGTTTAGTAGAATTTCCCTGTGAAGCTGTCTGGTCATGGACTTTTGTTTGCTGGGAATTTTTTAAAATTACAAATTCAATTTCACTCTTAGTGACTGGTCTATTCAAATTGTTTGTTTTTTCTTGACTTAGTCTTGGCAGTCTGTATGTTTCTAGAAATTTGCCCATTTTTTCTAGGTTGTTCAATTTGTTGGTATATAACTGTTCATAGTATTATCTTCTGACTTTTGTTTCTCTGGGGTACCGGTTGTTATTTCTCCTCTTTCATTTTTTATTTCTGTCCTTTTTTCTTCTTGGTGAACCTGACTAATATTTAATCAATTTTGTTTATATTTTCACAAAGTTAGCTCTTTGTGCCACTGCTCTTTTTTAATTTTTTTATCTCCTTTTTATTTATTTCCTATCTGAACTTTATTATTTCCTACCTTCTGGTGACTGGACTTTGTTTGTTATTCTCTTTCTAATTCTTTCTTGTTGTAGTATAGGTTGTTTATTTGAGATTTTCCTCATTTCTTGAGGAAGTCCTGTATCACTATGAACTTCCCTTTTCAAACTGCTTTTGCTGAATCCCATAGATTTTGAAAATTTGGGTTTTCATTTTTGTTTGTCTTGAGGTACTTTCTGATTTTCTTTTTAATTTCATCATTGACCCATTCAGTTTTTAGTAGAATATTGTTTAGTTTCCTGGTGATTCTTCTTTTTTTTTATTGCAGTAAATTTTCCTTACACTGCTGTGTAAGTTTCTGTTGTACAGCAAAGAGAATCAGCCATATGTACACATATATCCCCTCTTTTTTGGATTTCTTTCCCATTTACATCACCACAGAGCACTGAGTAGAGTTCCTTGTGCTATACCGTAGGTTCTCATTCATTATCTATTTTATACATAGTTGCCATTATTTTTCTGTAGTTGATTTCTTGTTTCATATCATTGTGTTTGGAAAAAATGCTTGGTATAATTTCTAACCCCATAAGTTTGTTGTAGCTTATTTTGTGACCTAGTATGTAATCTATCCTGTAGAATATTCCAGGTGCAGTTGAAAAAGTGTGTATTCTGCTGTTTTTTGAGGGAATATCTCATAGATAGCTTTTAAGACCAACTGATCGGTTGTGTCTTTATAACCACTGTTGCCTTATTGATTTTTCTGTCTGGATGATCTGTCCATTGATGTCAGTGGTGTGTTAATGTCCCCTACAATTATTGTATTATTTTCAATTTCTCCCTTCATATCTGTTAGTATTTGCTTTATGTATTTAAGTGCTCCTATATTGGTGTATATATGCTAATGAGTATAAAATCCTCTTCTTGTATTGATCCCTTTATCATTATAAAATCCCTTTCTTTGTTTTTTGTTATAGCCTTTGTTTTAAAGTCTATTTTGTCTGATATGAGTATTGCTACCCCCTCTTTCTTGCAGATGTTCTGTTCACATGAAATATCTTTTTCCATTTCATAACATTCATTCTGTGTGTATCTTTAGCTCTGAAGCAAATGTATTGTAGGCAGTATATTGAATGGTCTTTTATTTTTTTGTCTTTTTCTATCCAATCAGCCATCTTGTCTTTTGATCAGAAAATTTAGTTTATTGATATTTAAAGTAATTATTGATAGATATGTACTTACTGCCATTTTATTCCTGTTTTCCAGTTGTTTTTGTAGTTCTTCTATGTTCACTTATTTTTCTTTTTGTTTCTCCTGTTGTGACTTGATGATTTTCTTTTATTGAATGCTGATTTCTTTTCTTTTTGATATTTGTGTTTTTATTGTAGGTTTCTGATTTGTGGTTACCGTGAGATTTGTAAACATTGACCCATAATTATATCTATTTTATTTAAACTGGTAGTCATTTAAGTTCAAATACATTCTAAAAGATCTACATTTTTTACTATTTTTCCCCACATTTTGTGTTTTGGATGTCATATTTTACAACTTGCTTATCCATTTTCTGTTGATCATAGTTATAGTTGCTTTTACAATTTTTAAAAAAATCTACATACTGACTTATTTATGTGATCTTCAATCCTTACTATATATTTCCCTTTCCTATAGGGATTTTTCCTTTCCCATATACTCTTACATCTTTTCCATGTAAAGGTGACACTTCAACATTTCTTTTAAGCATAGAATTAGTATTGTTGAGTTCTTTTAGTTTTTGCTTGTGTGAGAAATTCTTTTTCTCTCCTATTCTGAGTAATAATCTTTCTAGGTAGACTATCCTAGGTTGCAGGGTTTTCCCTTTCAGCACTTTGAATATATCAAGTCATTCCCTTGTGGCCTGCAAAATTTCTGCAGAGAAATTGACTGATGGCCTTATGGGGATTCTCTTGTATATGACTCTATATGTTTCTCTTTTTGCATTTAGAATTCTCCCTTTATTTTTAACTTTTGTCATTTTAATTATGATATGTTTTCATGTGAGTGTCTTGGATTTATCTTGTTTGGGACCCTCTTTGCTTCCTGTACCCGGACATCTGTTTTCTTCTTTAGGTTTGAGAAGTTTTCAGCCATAACTTCATCCTTCTTTCTCTCTTCTTATTCTGGAACTCGTATAGTGTGAATATTGGTATGCTTGATATTATCCCAGAGAGCTTGTATGTTTTTGTCTTTCTGTCTGCTATTCTGATTGGGTGAGTTCCATTATTCTATCTTCCAGATCACTTATGTGTTCTTCTGTGTCATTTAGTCTGCTGTTCATTGCTTCTGGAGTGCTTCTAATCTCAGATATTGAATTATCTATTTTTGATTAGGTCTTCTTTATAGTTTCTAGTTCCTTTTTAAAGTGATCTGTGTTTAAATGAATTATCTTCCCTAATTCATTTAGCATTTTTATTACCAATGTTTTGGATTCTTTTTCTTGTAAATTGTTTATTTCTGTTTTATTATTTTTTCAGGGGTTTCCTCTTGCTCTTTCAATTGAGAGTAGTTCTTCTGTCTTTTCATTTTACTTAAGTTTCTCTGTTGCTATGAATTTAGGTGACACAGTTACCTATTGTGGTCTTGAAAGGGTGTCCTTATGTGGGAACATCCCTATGCTGACTCTGTGTGCCCAGTGCTTTTGATGGGAGGGCTTGTTTGGTATGGGTGCCAGTTATATCTTTCCTCAGGGTGTACTGGTTGCTCTCAGCTTGGTAGGGGCTGTTCTAGTGATGGAGGAGCTAGAGCCTGAACAGAGTGAAATAGGACTTCCTCTCTGCTCAGTGGCCATCACCACCCTGTCAGGGGTAGGGTCTATTCCCAAGTTGCTGGAGAGGAAGATCTGAAGCTTGGACTCAAGCTGGCTATGTTCTCTCTAGGTGTGTGATTTTTCTTCTCCCTGCACTGGAGCATTTGTCCCAAAGGAAGGGAGTGATGAAGCAAGTGGGGCTTATGTGCTTACAGAGGTCAAATGTTCTGCCTGTGTAGTCATCTCCACTCAGATGCAGCCCATGGTCACATCATTTCCCCTGTTGTGGTTTCCCCAGATCTAGTGCTATGCTGTCATGTGAAGTGGGCAGGGCCAGAACATTTGCCTGGCTTGTGCTGGGATGCACTTCAAGGTGGTTTTGGGAATTCTGAGCCACCACAGTTGTCAGAAGTCTGAGCTGTTTCTAGGGTGCTCCTTGAGTAAGCACCAACTATGGCTGCCACTACCCCACCTGGGCTAGCCCTAGGTCCCTGGCTCACCTCTGTATTCCTAGATTAAGTCTTTTCCCAGGTCCTGGATACCCTAGATCCAGGGCCAAGCTATGATAAGGAGTGGGCTAGGTTCAGGTTAGCTTGGTTTGCTCTGGAAAACAGAACAAGGAGGCAGCTGCTAGGGCATAACTCTCTCCACCCTGCCTGGGGTCAAGACAGTACTTGTACACACCTCATAATTGGAGTCTAGGTTTCTCCAGCATTTCTATCTGTCCCAGTGGTTTTCTGAACATTCAAGGGAGCTTGTCTCATATGCGTAGGACCCCAGGACTGGCTTGACCTGCTCACTTCTTAGGGTAAGGGTCTGCCAATGTAGTATTCCCTTTTCTTTTACTCCTTTCCCAGTGAGACACAAGTCCCCACCTGATTATTTTCTTCCCATCCTACCCAATTATGTCTTTATCTTTCCTACAGCCTTGGTTGCATAGGAGTCCTTATACCAATTTCCAGTTAGTTTTCCATGAGAATTTTTCCACATATAGATGTATTTTCGATGTGTTCATGGCGGGAGGTGAATTTCATATCCTCATACTCCATCATCTTAATCTCCCTCATATTTAGAAATTAATCTTACGTTAATCTTTTTTATGTCTGGGTTATTACACAAAACATTTCCACGTGAAGCCTTAATGCTCTTACAAAAGACATTTATATTCTACAAACTGATACTAAAAGTTTTTAACTCAAGCAAATGTTGGTCTGATGGTGGAATAAAATAAAATAAGTTTGAAGCAAAAAGTTTTAGGAAAATTTTTTCTCAGTTTCAAACATAATAGTTTATTTTTCATTCACATAATCCAAACCAAGTATTTCTGATTACTGACTGAACTCTTCTTCAAATGGAGCTTCAGGGAAAATTTTGTGGCTCCAACTTTTTCAGTATATGGCTTTCAAAGTCCCCTTTATTACAATTTAAACGATTTCAGGATTAGAAAGAGCATGACAAATTGAGAATGGGAAGGTTTTATGGGAAGGGCCTGGAAAAGAAGCAAAATACTACACTCATTACATTGACTGGAGCTTCTTCATATGGCCACATCTTACTGATTTATTTTTTAAGAAGAAGTGAAAATTGGTTTAGTAAAATGCTTGCCAGTTTCTGCACAATAGACATGCAAATAAATATCAGCTCTCTTTTGTTAAATCAAAATATACTTTCTTTTGTCTTCCTCTGAGAGACAATTCATCATACATATATTTAACAGAGGAGTATTTTTACAAAAAGTTGCTCTATTCATTTTTCTCTGCCAGTTTATCCAAAGGCTGCCCAATATCTATAATAAGTAAGTAATCTCTCCAAATTTCACTATTTCGTATTTAAGAACTTTTGCTAAACTCATGCCAACATAACTTGGTAACATATGTTTTTCTTCTTTAGGCACACTATATTCAGATTAAATAGAATAATATATCTATTATAGTAAAGGTCCCATTCATGCCATCCTGAATTTGGTTCATGTATTTACATCTCTAGGAATTTATTCATTTCTTAGTTTGAACTTATCCAAATTCTATCTTTAGATATCACTCATGGACCAGTGGTATATACTCTAATGTGTAGTATATAAACTTAGCTAGAAAGGAATAATACCTTTGTCTATAGTTGTGGTGTATTATACTGAGGGTAAAATATTAGAATAAATTATGAAAGATGAGAATCAGGAAAGAACCAGAGATGCCCTAATAATCTTGGTTACTGAATTCAAACACTATTGGGTAGGATCAAAAAAAATTGAATTAACGATAAATGAAAGGAATTCTAAAGGGTTGAAGAAAGATGGCCTGGGCAAATGCTGTGATCCCAAGCATGCATTGCTCTTCATGTCATTTTTCAGGCTGCTCAGAGTCAATGTATATATACAGCAAGAACTACTTAGAGCAGCTGAAATGCAGTATACTCTCATTATCTTTCAGTTTCAGGACGAATGTTGACATTTCTATGAAAATTTCCTTTATTCCTTCTATTGAAAGTCAAACACTTTTTGTGAACTCACTTTTACCAAATAGCTCCTATATATGGTTTGATGTTTATATTTTTGTAGTATTATTTGTGTGCATGTTATAACTCTAACAAGTCATTTACATACTAGAATTTTATAAAATATATAACATATTTAAAATATCAAACAGTACTAAGAATATAGTGGTAACTCAAAAATATACCCTCTGGAGGATCCCAAATTCTCTACCTTCTTCATTTATTAAAAAAGAGTTGATTAAATATTTTTTAATAAACAAATCAAAAAATTAATAAAGTAGATGATTAGGAGACTAGCATGTAATAGTAATGATAGAGTCACTTATAAACTATGACCTTGGGTAAAAGTTTAACTTTCATTAAAGCTCACTTTCCTTATGAGTAAATAAAAGTGTTGAACAAGAAGCTCTCTAGGAATCTGTATACTTCTAATTTGCATTGTCTTTCTACTCTTTTAAACCGAATTGCCACTAATTTGCTGCTTAAAACAATACCCATTTATTACCTCACAATTTCACGAGCCAGAAGTCTGGACATAGCATGACTCAACTGGGTTTCCTGCCCAAGGTGTCAAAGATTGGAATCAATGTGTCAACAGAGCTGCAATCTTATGTGGAGACTCTGAGGAATAATTCAATTCCAAACCCCTTCTGATGGGTGGCAGAATTTGACATGGCAAATTGAACCTTTCTCTGACTTCCCTTTCTGCTTCTAATTACATCTACATGATAAAGTTCCCTTACCATGTAACATAATATAACTGCAGGAATAAAACCAAGGAGAGAAGATAATGGAGCCCCGAAATCTATCTACCATAGATATTATATTCAAAAACCCTCTAGAGATGTACAAAGCCAGAATGAGTAGATTTCAGAAGTTATTATTGCCCACTACTTTGAGGACTGCAGTTAGCTACATTTTAGAGAGAGAATGGTTGAAACATATTTTCTTTTGCCTCGGGTGGGGTGCTTGCCAGCCCTGCAAACAAATGATTCTCTGACATATAATTGTGATTTAAACTATTAACGAATAAGATTTTTCTATTTACTAAAGTCTACTGGCTATCCTAGGCAGCCTAAGGGTGGTGCAAAAAATGGTCCAGGGCATGGCAGCGTCAACACAGAAAGAGTTCTTTGAGCACTTTTCTCTCTTTCCAGTGCTAAGAAGCCATAACAACATACTATCCACTGAATGTTAAATAAATATGCACTTAATTTATGCCGCATTTAATTCATATGTCTAAGTTGGCCTGACACAAGCTTAAATATTAATGTACATATTGCAGTACAGCTAGTAAACTTGGAAAATTATGTAAAATGTATTTAGAAATAATGCAAATTGGAGAAAAAATTTTTTCAAAAATATGTGGGATACCTTTGAATACAGAATGAGCACCTTCTGGGAATATTCCAATTTTACCTGCTGTCATCTCTCTCCAAATTACTTCAGAAATGCCAAGTTTGGTTGAGTATTGTATGCACAGGTGGCTCTGTATAATTGCATTTAATGCATTGGGGAAAGAGAGGAGAAGTAGAATACCAATTTAGAATGTATGACTTTTAATAGAACTACATTAGCAAATGTAAAGCACATTATAATAAAATCTCCATATCTGGAAAGCTACTGACGAAGGAAGAGTGTTCCAACCACCTGAATTTCCTGGTCTGTGGATGATTATCCTGAATTCCCTTCCTGCTTTGAAATACTTTGTAAAATGCATGTATTCACTTTCATGAATTAAAAATTTGGCATTAGATATACTGTTGAATTATTGATTAAGGAAATCTGTCATAGATCTTTGTCAAAGATTGAAAGTAGAAAATAAATGAGCTACAGTAGCATGGATTGAACTGCCCAGAGCCCAACACATGTCCCAGAAATGGAGTGCACAAGCGACAAGTGGGGTGTCAAATATATTTGTAATACTGACCTTTGTTGTTGCCATTTACTGACAATATTGTAATGTGGTTAATTCAATTAGTTGAGGGTATTGGTGAATAGAAGCTTATTTTGCTGTATACATGCACTCACATGCAAAGTGAAAAATCAATGCTGGTGCTTGTAGTCTATTTATTTAGTCCTTCCTGGCTCTATGGCTAGGTGGAAGTTTGGGACTGATATGCATTATAGATATTTGAAAATCCTTTTGATAATTCTGTGTGGGGCATCAAAGGAATGATTTTGGAAATCATAAGGCAAAGTGTCAGTCTAGCCACGAACTAATGATGTGACTTTGAATGTCATTTTTCTATTTTTCCCAGTTGTATTAAGATATAATTAACATATAGCACTGTATAAGTTTGAGGCGTACATCATAGTAATTTCAGTTACATACATCATGAAATGACTATCATAATAAGTTTAGTGAACATCCATCATCTCAAACTGATACAAATATGAAGAAATAGAAAAAAAAATTTTTTTCCCTCGTGATAAAAAGAGTTTTTCCCTTGTGATTTTTCTCTAACAATTTTCATATATAACATACAGCAATGTTAATTATATTTATCATGTTGTCCATCAGATCCCTACTACGTATTTATCTTATAACTGGAAATTTGTACTTTTTAAATGCCTTCATATAATTCCCTCACCCCCAAACCCCACTTCTGGTAATCACAAATCTGATCTCTTTTTCTATGTGTTTGTTTGTTTTTGAAGTATACTTGACTTATAGCACTATGATATTTTCTATTACACAATATAGTGATTCAATATTTCTATACATTTCAAAATGATCACCATGATAAATCTAGTTACATTCTGTCACCATACTAAGATATTATGTAATTATTGACTATATTCCCCACACTGTACATTTTATCCTCATGACTCATTTACTTTGTAGCTGAAAGTTTGTACTTCTTAACCTCCCTCACCTATTGCTTTCTTCTCCTCATCTCCCTCACTCCCGGCAACCACCTTTTTTTGTTCTCTGTATGTATAATTCTGTTTCTGTTTCTGGTTCTGGTTTGCTATGTTTATTCTTTTTATTTTTTATTTCACATATAAGAGAAATAATATATTATTTATCTTTCTCTGATAATTATTTCACTTATCATAGTACCCTCTAGGTCTATCCAAAGCAAATGGCAAGCTTTCATTCGTTTTATGGCTGAGTAATATTCCTTTGTATATATACACCAAATCTTCTTTACCTATTCATCTATTCATGAGCAATTAGGTTGCTTCTATATCTTGGCTATTGTAAATAATGCTGCAATGACCATAAGGGTGCATATATCTTTTCTAATTAGTGTTTTGGTTTTCATTCCTAAATACCCAGGAATGGAATTGCTGCATCATATAGTAGTTCTACTTTTAACTTTTTGAGGAATACTCTTACTGTTTTCTATAGTGGCTACACCAATTTACATTCCCTTCAGCAGTGAACCAGGGTTCCCGTCTTAGTCAACCCTTTTTATTTGTGGTCTTTTTGATAACAGACATTCTGACAGGTGTGAGGTGACATGTCATTGTGATTTTGATTTGCATTTCCATGGTGATTAGTGATGCTGAGAAGCTTTTCATGTGATTGTTGGACATCTATACGTCTTCTTTGGAAAAATGTCTATTCAGACACTCTACCCATTTTTTTTAATCCAGTTGTTTGTCTTTTTTTTTTTTTTCTTTTTTGGGGTGTTTGGTTGATTTACCTCTCTTGCAATTAAGAAACATGGATGCACCAGGGGTGTGGCGAGCTCTCTTACCTGGTAAAATGACTGCAAGGGGTCATTCAATACACACTCTTTTTTGTTTTTTATTTTAATACATCTTATTGGAGTATAATTGCTTCACAATGCTGTGTTAGTTTCTTTTGTAAAACAAAGTGAATCAGCCATATGCATACACATATCCCCATATCCCCTCCCTCTTGAGCCTCGCTCCCAACCTCCCTTCCTCTTAAGCCTCCCTCCCAATCTCTCTATCCCACCCCTCTAGGTCGTTGCAAAGCACCGAGCTGATCTCCCTGTGCTATGCTACTACTACCCACTGGCTATCTATTTTACATTTGGTAGTGTATATATGTCAACGTTACTCTCATTTTGCCCCAGCTTCCCCTCCCTCCATCCCATGTCCTCAAGTCCATTTTCTATGTCTGCGTCTTTATCCCTGCCCTGCCACTAGGTTCATCAGTATCATTTTTTTTAGATTCCATATATATGTGTTACCATATGGTATTTGTCTTTCTCTTTCTGACTTACTTCACTCTGCATGACAGACTCTAGGTTCATCCACCTCACTACAAATAAATCAATTTTTGTTTCTTTTTATGGCTGAGTAATAGTCCATTGTATATATGGGCCATATCTTCTTCATCCATTCATCAGTTGATGGACACTTAGGTTGCTTCCATGTCCTGGCTATTGTAAATAGTGCTGCAATGAACATTGTGGTGCATGTCTCTTTTTGAATTATGGTTTTCTCAGAGTATATGCCCTATAGTGGGATTGCTGGGTCATATGGTAGTTCTATTTTTAGTTTTTTAAGGAACCTCCATACTGTTCTCCATAGCAATTGTATCAGTTTACATTCCCACCAACAGTGCAGGAGGGTTCCCTTTTCACCACACCCTCTCCAAGCTTTATTGTTTCTGGATGTTTTGATAATGGCCATTATGACTGGTGTGAGGGGATACCTCATAGTAGTTTTGAATTGTAATTATATTTGATGATTATAAAGTTGCATAAAAAATTGTATTTGTATTTGTAGGAAAAAGAGAAAAGTTAAAGATCAACATTCATTTGGTTAGAGACAGCATAACAGATGCCAAACAGTTTATGTGATGATTCAACAAATAAATGTTACAGATTTTTATGTAGTAGCAATTGATTGAAGAGTGAAAGCACTTCCAAATTCAACAAGAAAAAAAATTAATAAAGCTATTCTAATTTTCAGTCTTGTTTATTTTTTTAAAAAACACATTAGATAACCTTATTTGCTGGGTTTGGAGGCCAGTACATTAGAAAAAATAAAAAGCACAAGAAATAATTTCGCTGTTTTGAGCAAAGTTAAGTGGACCCACATGTGAAAATATTTTCTCTGGCTAGTCCACATGTTTATTTATGACAATGAATGGGTCATAACACTTGAGGGTGAGGAGGGTTCCCTTTTCTCCACACCCTCTCCAGCATTTGTTGTTTGTAGATTTTCTGATGATGCTCATTCTAACTGGTGTGAGGTGATACCTCATTGTAGTTTTGATTTGCCTTTCTCTAATGATTAGTGGTGCTAAGCAGCTTTTCATGTGTCTCTTGGCCATCTGTATGTCCTCTTTGGAGAAATGTCTATTTAGGTCTTCTGCCCATTTTTTATTGGGTTTTTGTTTTTTTAATATTGAGTTGCATAAGCTGTTTATATATTTTGGAGATTAATCCTTTGTCTGTGATTCTTTTGCAAATATTTTCTCCCATTCTGAAGGTTGTCTTTTTGTCTTGTTTATAGTTCCCTTTGCTGTGCAAAAGGTTTTAAATTTCATTAGGTCTCATTTGTTTATTTTTATTTCCATTACTCTAGGAGGTGGGTCATAAATGATCTTGCTGTGATTTATGTCAAAGAGTGTTCTTCCTATGTTTTCCTCTAAGAGTTTTATTGTGTCTAGTCTTACATTTAGGTCTTTAACCCACTTTGAGTTTATTTTTGTGTATGGTGTTAGGGAATGTTCTAATTTCATTCTTTTACTTGTAGCTGTCCAGTTTTCCCAGCACCATTTATTGAAAAGACTGTCTTTTCTCCATTGTATATCGTTGCCTCCTTTGTCATCATTGACCATAGGTGTATAGGCTTATCTCTGGGCTTTCTATCCTGTTCCACTGATCTATATTTCATTTTTTTGTGCCAGTACCATACTCTCTTGATTATTGTAGCTTTGCAGTATAGTCTGAAATCAGGGCGTCTGATTACTCCAGTTGTGTTTTTCCCCCTCAAGTTTGCTGTGGCTATTTGGGGTCTTTTGTGTCTCCATAAAAATTTAAAGATATTTTTGTTCTAGTTCTGTAAAAAATGCCATTGGTAATTTGATAGGGATTGAATTGCATCTGTAGATTGCTTTGGGTAGTACAGTCTTTTTCACAATATTGATTCTTCCAATCCAAGAACATGGAATATCTCTCCATATACCATGTTTGTGTCATCTTTGATTTCTTTCATAAATGTCTTATAAAAACTTGATAGTTTTTTATGTTATAAAATTAGAGATAAATGGTGGTTCATAATTATTGTTTAGCCTAATATTGGGCTGAATTTCTTAGCATTTTTAATAGAATCTGTTCAAATACATCAGAGGAAAAAACAAATTTGCCAACAACATTAATTAGCTATAAATACAATTCACTTAGATGTACTAAAGTCTAATACACAGCAGTCTCTTTAAAGTGGCCTTAAACATGATATATCCATAAGATGATATGGTTATTATAGCTGAAATAAGAATGAGAATGAGAATAAAAGGAACCACAGAAAGTGGAAGAATATTAATCTATGTTTAAAGAGAATTTCTGACATTTGGGAAGTAGTATTTTGGAGTAGGATAAGTTAAGCACTACATGATTCGCTATGAACCAGCAAAGAAGATTAATCTCACTTATCTATCAGGAAGACTGATGGTCTTCTTTGGCTGGTTAATGGAGGGTCCTTTTTCAGTATCAGTTGTCTTAGTGATGTAAGTTTTATGGCTCAACAATTTTCCAAGGTTACTCTATTTATAGTGGACAGTAATTTGCCAATTTAACCACTGTTGCTTGGAGTAACATTCATTCTGATCTTCAACTATACGTTCATATTTATTGTGATATGTGATGATTATATGTCACGGCTGAGTAAGATCCAGAACGTTTACTATGGTGATTAAAAAGCTGTCAAAACACAACCTCAAATTTGTTTCTTTGGATTTAATATATAAAAGAGCTTATATACACATTTGTTTTAACTAATTCTCTTATTTACCTCTTTATGCTACAGCATTTCTATTATCTTTGTTCTGTTCTTTGTTACAATTGGTAAAAATAGAGACTGTACTTTTTAAAACTTCTCCTGGAAATTTGTATTAAAATTTAGCCAGTTTAAATTATGCTTTATAAGATGTATTTGGTCTGGAAGGAAGAAAAAGCTAAAAATAAAACCAACATCTATTAGGAGCTTCCTGTTGCATGTATTATTTCATTTAAATTATAAAATATTTTATTACTGTGAATATTTCATAAGTGGCTGTAGGATGCAAGGGTGAGCTGTCTTTTGGAAACAGTGTAATAAATATATCTATAGCTCAAACACAAAGCATTTCCACACCTAAATTGCAATGCTATTCTAATTTAAATGTGAGTGGTAGCCAATCCAGAAATCTGGAATAAAACACATAGAAGGTCCTGAATGCAACTATTTACAAAATGCTGCTGAGGGAGCAGCACTATTAAAGTCTGCGTGGCTATCAAGTGATGCTTTAAAAATTCATTGAAGGGAGATGACACCATGGACCAAGTAGTTTGAGAAGGCTAGAGAGAGATATTTGTAGAGAGAAAGGTAAGAGAAACAAGGGGTGCAAGGTAGAGATAAGGAGAAAGTACATGAGTCAAAAAGCAGAGGTAGGAAGGAGCAGGTGGGAATCATATTTCTAAGATAAGGACAAAGTGAAGATTGGATAGACATTGGATAAATATATGTTTCCTCATATAGTCTTTTTAATTTGATACATTTTTTATGTCAGTCTCTGATTTCTCAATAAAAATGTTTCCACAGGTTCCTTGTAATATCAATCAGTGAGAGCTCTCCCAGAGATCTCTGTCTCAATGCTAAGACTGAGCTCCACTCAACGACCAGCAAGCTCCAGTGCTGGACATGCCAAACAACTAGCAAGACAGGAACACAACCCCACCCATTAACAGAGAGGCTGCCTAAAATCAGTCTAAGTTCACAGACACCCCAAAACACACCACTAGATGCAGTCCTGCCCACAAGAACACAAAATCCAGCCTCATCAACCAGAACACAGGCACCAGTCCCCTCCACCAGGAAGCCTATACAACCTACTGAACCAAACTTACCCGCTGGGGGGAGACAGCAAAAACAACACGAACTTGCAGCCTGTGAAAAGGAGACCACAAACAGAGTAAGTGAAGCAAAATGAGAAGACAGAGAAACACACAGCAGATGAAGGATCAAGGTAAAAATCCACCAGACCAGACAAATGAAGAGGAAATTGGCAGTCTGTCTACCTAAAATTGATTTCAGACTAAGGATAGTAAAGATGTTCCAAAATCTTGGAAATAGAATGGAGAAAATACTAGAAATGCTTAACAAAGAACTGGAAAAACTAAAGAGCAAACAAACAATGATGAACAACACAATAAATGAAATTAAAAATTCTCTAGAAGGGATCAATAGCAGAAAAACTGAGGCATAAGAATGGATGACTGACCTGAAAGATAAAAGAGTGGATATAACTACTGAAGAGCAGAATAAAGGAAAAAGAATGTAAAGGACAGCCTCAGAGACCAGTGGGACAACATAGACCACACCAACAATTGAATTATAGGGGTCCCAGAGGAAGAAGCGAAACAGAAAATGACTGAGAAAATATTTGAAGAGATCACAGTTGAAAACTTCCCTAATATGGGAAAGGAAATTGTAAACCAAGTCCAAGAAGTGCAGAGAGTCCCATACAGGATAAATCCAAGGAGAAACATGCCAAGACACATATCAATCAAACTATCAAAAATTAAATCTAAAGAAAAAATATTAAAAGCAGCAGGGAAAAGCAACAAATAACACACAGGGCAATCCCCATAAGGCTAACAGCTGACCTTTCAGCAGAAACTCTGCAATCCAGAAAGGAGTGGCAGAACATATTCAAAGTGCTGAAAGAGGAAAACCTACAACCAAGATTACTCTACCCAACAAGGATCTCATTCAGAATAGATGGAGAATTAAGACATTTACAGACATGCAAAAGCTAAGAGAATTCAGCACCACCAAACCAGTTTTACAACAAATGCTAAAGGAAATTCTCTTGTCAGTAAACACAAGAGAAGGAAAAGACCTACAATAACAAACCTCAAAAATTAAGCAAATGGTAATAGGGACATACATATCTATAATTACCTTAAAGGTACATGGATTAAATGCCCCCAACAAAAGCCATACACTGGCTGAATGGATACAAAGAAAAGACCCATGCATATGCTGTCTACAAGAGACCCACTTCAGACCTAGGGACACATAGAGACTGAAACTGAGGGGATGGAAAAAGATATTCCATGCAAATTGAAATCAAAAGAAAGCTGGAGTAGCAATTCTCATATCAGACAAAGTAGACTTTAAAATAAACAACATCACAAGAGACAAAGAAGGACACTACATAATGATCAAGGGATCAATCCAAGAAGAAGATATAACAATTGTAAATATTTATGCACCAACATAGGAGTATGTCAATACATAAGGCAAACGCTAACAGCCATAAAAGGGGAAACTGACAGTAACATAATCATAGTAGGGAACTTTAACACCCCACTTTCACCAATGGATAAATCATCCAAAATGAAAAATAAATAAGGAAACACATGCTTTAAATGACAGATTAAACAAGAGAGACTTAATTGATATTTATAGGACATCCCATCCCAAAACAGCAGAATACATTTTCCTCTCAAGTGCTCATGGAACATTCTCCAGGATATAACATATCTTGGGTCAGAAATCAAGCCTTGGTAAAGTTAAGAAAATTGAAAACATATCAAGTATCTTTTCTGACAAGAACACTATAAGACTAAATACAAATTACACGAGAAAAACTGTAAAATATACAAACACATGGAGGCTAAACAATACACTACTAAATAATGAAGAGATCACTGAATAAATCAAAGAGGAAATCAAAAAATACCTCAAAACAATTGACAATGAAAATACAAAGAGATAAAACCTATGGGATGCAGCAAAAGCCATTCTAAGAAGGAAGTTTATAGCAATACAATCCTAGCTCAGGAAACAAGAAAAATCTCAAATAATCAACCTAACTTTACACGTAACGCAATTAGAGAGAAGGAAACAAAACTAAACTACAAAAACCCTCAAAGTTAAGAAAAGGAAAGAAAACATAAGGATCAGAATAGAAATAAATGAAAAAGAAACAAAGAAAGCAATAACAAAGATCAATAAAACTAAAAGCCAGTTCTTTGAGAAGAGAAACAAAATTGATAAAACATTAGCAAGACTCATCAGACAAAAAAGGGGGAAGATTGAAACAAATAGAATTAGAAAAGAAAAAGGAGAAGTAACAACTGACACTGCAGAAATACAAAGGATCATGAGAGATTACTACAAGCAAAAATAGACCAATAAAATGGACAGCCTGGAAGAAATGGACAAATTCTTAGAAAAGAACAACCTTCTGAGCCTGAACCAGGAAGAAACAGAAAATATAAATAGACCAATCACAAGCACTGAAATCGAAACTGTGATTAAAACTCTTCCAACAAACCAAAACCCAGGACCAGATCACTTCACAGGTGAATTCTATCAAACATTTAGAGAAGAGCTAACACCTATCCTTCCCAAACTCTTCCAAAATATAGCAGAGGGAAGAACACCCTCAAACTCATACTATGAGGTCACCATCACCCTGATACCAAAACCAAAGATGTCACAAAAATAGAAAACTACAGGTCAATATCATTGATGAACATACATGCAAAAATACTCAACAAAAATGCTAGCAAACAGAATCCAACAGCAATTTAAAAGGATCTTACACCATGATAAAGTGGGGTTTATCCCAGGAACACAAGAATTCTTCAATATATGCAAATCAATCAATGTGATACACTATATTAACAAACTGAAGGATAAAAACTATATGATCATCTCAATAGATGCAGAAAAAGCTTTCAACAAAATTCAACACACATTTATGAAAAAAACCCTCCAGAGTGTAGGCATAGAGGGAACTTACCTCAACATAATAAAGTCCATATACGACAAACGCACAGCCAACATCATTCTCAATGGTGAAAAACTGAAATCAATTCCACTAAGATCAGTAACAAGAAAAGGTTGCCCACACTCACCACTATTATTTAACATAGTTTTGGTAGTTTAGCCACAGCAACCAGAGAAGAAGAAATTAAAGGAATCCAAGTCAGAAAACAAGAAGTAAAGCTCTCACTGTTTGAAGATGATATGATACTAAACATAGAGAATCCTAAGGATGCTACCAGAAAACTCCTAGAGCTAATCAATGATTTTGGTAAAGTAGCAGGATACAAAATTAATGCCCAGAAATCTCTTGCATTCCTATACACTAATGATGAAAAATTTGAAAGAGAAATTAAGGAAACACTCCCATTTGCAACAAAAAGAGTAAATACTTAGGAATAAGCCTACCTAAGAAGACAAAAGACCTGTATGCAGAAAACTATAAGACACTGATCAAAGAAATTAAAGATGATACAAACAGATGGAGAGATATACCATGTTCTTGGATTGGAAGAATCAATATTGTGAAAATGACTATACTACCCAAAGCAGTCTACAGATTCAATGCAATCTGTATCAAACTACCAATGGCATTTTTCACAGACTCGAACAAAAAATATCACAATTTGTATGGAAACACAGAAGATTCCAAATACCCAAAGCAATCTTGAGAAAGAAAAATGAATCAGGCTTCCTGACTTCAGGCTATTCTACAAAGCTACAGTAATCAAGATAGTATGGTAACTGGCACAAAACAGAAATATAGATCAATAGAACAGTATAGAAATCCCAGAGATAAACCCACACACATATGGTCACCTTATCTTTGATAAAGGAGGCAAGAACATACAGTGAAAAAAAGACAACCTCTGCAATAAGTGGTGTTGGGAAAACTGGACAGCTACATGTAAAAGAATGAAATTAGAACACTTTCTAAAACCATATACAAAAATAAACTCAAAATGGATTAAAGACCTAAATATAAGGCCAGACACTATAAAATTGATAGAGAAAAACTTAGAGCACTCTATGACATAAATCACAGCAAGATCCTTTTTGACCCACTTCCTCGAGAAATGGAAATAAAAACAAAAATAAATGGGACTTAATGAAACTTAAAAGCTTTTGCACATCATGGAAACCATAAACAAAATGAAAAGACAACACTCAGAATGGGAGAATATATTTGCAAATGGACAAAGGATTATCTCCAAAATATACAAGAAGCTTATGCAGTTCAATATCTAAAAAACAAACAGCCCAATTCAAAAATGGACAGATGATCTAAATAGACATTTCTCCAAACAAGATATACAGATTGCCAACAAACATGTGAAAGATGCTCTACATCACTAGTCATTAGAGAAATGCAAATCAAAATTCCAATGAGGTATCAACTCACACTGGTCAGAATGGTCATCATTCAAAAAATCTACAAACAATAAATGCTGGAGAGGGTGTGGAGTTTTACCCTCCTACACTGTTGGTGGGAATACAGCCACTATGGAGAACAGTATGGAGGTTCCTCAAAAAATGAAAGTAGAACTACCTTATGACTCAGCAATCCCACTACTGGGCATATACCCTGAGAAAACCATAATTCAAAAAGGGTCATGTACCACAGTGTTCATTGCAGCTCTATTTACAATAGCCAGGACATGGAAGCAACCTAAGTGTCCATCAACAGATGAATGGATAAGGAAGATATGGCACATATATACAATAGATTATTACTCAGCCATAAAAAGAAATGAAATTGAATTATTTGCAGTGAGGTGGATGGACCTAGAGTCTGTCATACAGAGTGAAGTAAGTCAGAAAGAGAAAAACAAATACCATATGCTAACACATATATATGGAATCTTAAAAATTATGGTTCTGAAAAACATAGGGGCAGGACAGGAGTAAAGATACAAATGTAGAGAATGGACTTGAGGACCTGGGGAAGGGGAAGGGTAAGCTGGACTAGGTGAAAGAGTGACATGGGCATATATACACTACCAAATATAAAATAGATAGCTAGAGGGAAGCAGCCACATAGCACAGGGAGATCAGCTTGGTGATTTGTGACCACCTAGAGGGGTGGGATAGGGAGGGTGGGAGGGAAGCACAAGAGAGGGGAGATATGGGCATATATGTATATGCATAGCTGATTCACTTTGTTATAAAGCAGAAACTAACACACCATTTTAAAACAATTATACTCCAATAAAGAAGGTAAAAAAATATATAATTTAATTAAAAAAAATTTCATGGTCAGTTTTATCTATTGTTCTATTAAATAACCAAGTTTTCACTATTTAATCCTAGAGAAAGGGTAATTTTCAGCAAATTAGAGGGCATTGTAAATTATATAACAATCTATAAGTACAAGGCTTTATTTTAGACAAAAAAGAAAAACCCCAAAAGACATAAATGACAATGAACAAGCAGTCAATTATTAAATTGTTTGAAAATGAGCTGACAATAGGCTTCCTCAAGAAAGCACAAGTTAAATAAATAAACTCTATTTATTATTTCTATTTTATGGCATATTATATACTCAAGAATAAAATCAAATCAGCAAGGAATACAAACATAGAGAAAGTAAAAATCACCCAAAATCCATCACACAGAGTTACTCACTA
Source organism: Neophocaena asiaeorientalis asiaeorientalis (assembly GCF_003031525.2). NCBI lineage: Eukaryota > Metazoa > Chordata > Mammalia > Artiodactyla > Phocoenidae > Neophocaena > Neophocaena asiaeorientalis. The sequence continues at coordinate 152,720 of NW_020174638.1, read as the reverse complement.
TTTTGCTAAACAAAATTCCAGGCTTTTCTCCCTTCGTTGTGTGTGTGTGTGTGTGTGTGTGTGTGTGTGTGTGTGTGTGTGTGTGTGTTTGTGTATGTGCGTGCTCACGCATGTTCATGTGTGTGTGAAATTATATAGAAGTATTACACATGATCCTTTTTGATGTGCCTTTTCTATTCTAAATTACATCTTGGAGATGTAGCTTTCAATTTCAATAGGTAACTTGTTTAGTTAGTGATTATTTCCTCATTGGAGATACCAACAAATAAACTCTGATTGTAAATGAAGGATACATTATATATAACATCAATATTAATATCTGCATGTACACATGTACTTATTTTATTCTTTTCTGAGAATAAATGCTTATAATTAATATTTTCTGTATAAAATGCAACGGACTGTTTTAAATTTATTTACTTTTGACAAATGTTCATTGATCAACTATGATAAGCCAAGCAACTTCTACACTCAGGATGCAGCAACAAACCACATACAATCAAACTCCCTACTCTTGTGGTGTTTACATTCTAGTGGGGGTGAGACAATAAAGAGATACATACTAAATCAAGAAAGGAAATGTGCTATGAATAAAAAGAAAGTAGGCTGTTGACATAAAGTTGACTAGGGAGAGCATTATTTTAGGTGAGCTTTGAGCAGTAACCTGGATGAAGTGAACACTTAATCATCTGGTGTTTGGGGAAGATCTATTCCCACAGAGAGACTGGTAAGTGTAAGTGCAATGCTTCAGGAACACTGTTGGTTCATCAAAGCAGAGTGGTGGTGCTGGATTGAGCAAGGTGGAGATGAAGGCCAGGGTGGCCACAGACCAGATCACACAAATGCTGGAAGGTCACCTGTACTACTTTATCTCCAAAGGATACCCCAGTAACCAAGTCTGCTGGGAGGATGAGGACACATACCCTTCCATACAGAAGCTGGCTGGGCCTCTGGCACAGATTAGTAGATACACGGTGACAGAAGTGACCTTTTGGGCCTATATCCCTAACAGGCCTACAAGTTTCTGCTAGTGGTGCTCTGGGAAGCCCTGAACCTCCATACAAGGATTCGAACTACCCTGCTGGAGAGGCCACATGGAGGTAAAGAGGATTTGTGATCACACGTGACATACATTCCTCAATGGTGATAAAAGGGTTTGTAAATTTTAATTTTTATATAATAAAATTGTGTTCCAACATATTTACACAAATTCTTGCTCACCAACAATGTGCAAGCTATACCCTTTCTTAGAGAATTATTCTTGGCTGACAGGAGCCTTCTGGTCAGGAAGTTTAAGGATGTCCTCTACTCCACTTCCTCCTCCCAGCCGCCTATAGCAAATTACTGACTGAGGGAGGAGGGGGATACAAAAACCTGTTCATCTGCCTAAAGAGGAAATAACCGTGCAAGGTTCTGCTCCAGATATTCCCCCCTCCCCACAATAGATGAGGCAAGGTTAGGCTCTTCCTGAGGTCACATCCTTGCTCTGCTCCTTCATCTTCCCTATCCTGCTTTATTCCTCAATTTTGGTTTTACTCATGAGCCTAAATTCTTGTCTCAGGCTCTGCTTCAAGGAAATCCAACTTAAGACAAGTAGAATCTTGTGGAAAAGAGATCAGCAAACTACTACCTGAGGGATAAATTGGGTCAGTTGCCTGTTCTAGTAAATGAAAGTCTTATTGGAACATAACTATGCCCATTTATTTATTGCTATGGTTTATCTATATATTAAGCATCTATCTTCTGTACTTCATAAGGTATAAAAAATAGTAAGAGCAAGTTTTGCCTCTCAGAAAATTTGCCATCTAAAACAGAACAAATACCATGAAAACCAACACTAAGTTTTACCAGAGTAGATGTTACCACTTTCCTCCTCTACACTCTATTCCTGGACTTAATCATCACTTGGCATATATTAATTAATCACATACTTGTGGAATTAAATAATAATATGACTATTAAATTAAATATGGTTTCATGTTAGACTAAACATAACTAGACTAAACATAAACAACTTATTGGATTTAATATGTGTTGAATAGTATTTTTTAATACTAACAACCACTTTTGTGGTATTTTTGTATTTGCCTTGAAATATAAATATCTTTACTAATTTTCTTCCATCTTAATACTATGTATATAAGAACTTTCATACTCATTGTCTTTAAAATCCAAAGGATATTAGACATTTTCATGGGCACTAGGTAATTCCTTAGTGTTAAGTATCTCTTCTTCAGTCATTCTACCTCACCATTCTCACCAGCAGAATATGATCATGAAATTATTTGAAAAATATTTAGTAGAATTGGGACATTTACTACTATAGCCACATTCATCATTGAAATGCTGGGTAAAATTTCAACTTAAGCAATTTTAAAAGAAATAATCCTTAGTAAAAAAGACAAAGTAAGTGTCAAGGTTGGATATTACTAAGAAATGAAACTCCAGTCTTCAGTACCTCTAATTTTCCTGTTTCCACTGATGAACAGCCATTTGCAATCTTGTTTCACTGTCTTTTCTGGTAAGATACAGATTTTGTACTTTTGGAAAGTCAAAAAAGATACACTATTTTAATACTGATTTAGCTGTTTATGAATAGTAAATATATAAAAGACTGTAACATGGAAGATCATATAGATAGATAAATGAGAAGTTGGCTAATGGGTGGAGACAACATATACATAGAGTTGAAACATAATAGCTTATGATCACTATTGTCAACAATTATAGTTAAGACTAGATGAGTTGAGAAGGTAGGCCAAGATCATGCCCAGAATTTTGTAGACTAAATAAAATTTCCTGTATCATCATTAAAATGACCTTTACTGCTGGATAAAAGCAGTGTTGAGGTGTTGTCACCTTAAAGATGTAAGACACTGATAAACACTGAGATTATTTTAGTGAGGATAGAAAACTTCACAGAGGAGCAGCTTTAGAGGGTTTTGCCATGGAAGAGGGACTTATAAGTGTATAACTGTGAGAATTCAGTAGGTCTGAGTTGTCTATTTAAGGTGTCATGAGACTGTTTCTAAAGCTGAACTGAAAGAAAGGATGGTTTAGAAGTTGTGTTCACTCTATTACTTTGGATACCCAAGGAGATATCAGTGATTTTCTGGACAGGGTCTCAGAGTAAAAACTCTCCCAGGATTTTAAGGTCATTTGTGGAAAGGATTTTTAGATGTTTATTTACATAGCACCAGTAACTAATTCAGAACCTTGCACATGGTTGTTCAATAACTTTTTTAATTTAGATCAGTGAGTAACATATTTATTTGAAAGTGAAGCTTTAAGGAGTTTAAGAAAGTTTCAGGGGAAAAAGTAAGGAAAAAAATTTTTTTCAGTAAAATAACAGCAATAAGTCCAAAGGAACTTGACTTTGTCAAGATCTAAATTTGGTCACTCCATTTTGGTGAAAATTTGATGGTTGAAATGTTTCTGAAAACTCAACTACAAATGACTTAGGTTTCTTGAATGGTTTATACAAAAGGAATATAATGTTTTAGACATCTAAGAATATTTTATGTCTTTCCCCTTAGTGGTCATAATTCTTACAGATTGCTTATTTCTCATGCTATAATCCAGAGCCAAAATTGAAACTAAAAAAGTAAAAAGTAATTTGTGAAACTCATTCCTATTTCACAGTGGCCCTGGGTTAATGTGAACCATTAAGAATAAGCATGTTACATATTCACGTGCATTTTTCTCTGTATTTTATTATTATTTTTTACTTTAAAATTTTAATTTATCTCAAAATCTTTTAGAATATGTATAAGATGAGGTGATAACTTGATTATTCCCCTAAATAATGTGTTAGATAATAAATAATGTGATTATCAATTTTTACATTGTTATTTGAATATTGAGTAAAAATACCCCCTTTTATTAATTTTTATTTTTTCAAAATATTTTAACTGCTCATTGTTTCAGACAAATGCATTTTATTTATTTTATTCAAGTAAAGTTTGTTTCCCATGACACCTTAATTCTCTTACTATAGTGTGGGATCAATAACTCACCAGATCTCTGGTTTTCCAGGATGCTTTGAACTCAAATCCATGCCCAATTTCAACAAGTGTCCCTAGCTGAAATTTTCTGTTAGAATTACCACACCCATTCAGTTATGGCTCTCTCTTTTTGTACTTTCGCAAGAATATGGTGTTAAATCTAAGATCCTTTTGTGAAACCTGATAAAAAAATAATAATAATAACACATTAATAACAACTGTAATTAAAATGTACAAACATCTTTGTACTCTTAAGCAAATTAAATTTAAATATAAAATAAAATTTATCTTTAAGATAAACTATTGCCTTTTATTCTCAGAAAACCTTTTAGCAGAGTTTTGCCTCTGTGGTCTTTAATGAAGCTTTCAGGATAGAAAGCAACATATACATTTGTCCACACTTCCTTTATATTATAGACTATTTACTGGCCACACTGAGTTACGTGTTTTAGTGGACATGCTCTGTTGGCTACTGCATACTCTCCTTCCTTCTTTCAGTGCCGACATTTATAGACTTCATCAACGGGGTCCCTTACACTTTGCTTCTGGTTGGGTTCAGCCAGGTGATATATCAATACTATCAAGAGATAAGGAGGGAGATAAAAGAACTTAGAGTATTTATTCCCTTAATTCTCTCTCTTGTTGGTGGGTGATTGTACAGCAGTGGCTGAGTTTCTATACACTGTGGTGTGAGCATCTCCTACCTATGGGTCTCACTTGGTCCATAAAAGCAGTCTTCACTTATAATTGGTCCCTTGCTGTCACTAGCTTTACCATTCCTTGTTAGCCTCCTTTAGTATTGCTCAACATTATAAATAGTCTTCATTAAATACTCTTTAATTACCTTCTCTGAGTTTTCCATCTCTTTCTTTTCTGTGCCTGAGCAATACATGTGAGTTCTTATTTGCTTGAGCAGGAAAAGAGTTGACATCTCTGCTCATCCAACCCAGTCCCTCCAGCCTGTAAAAGGTCATGAGTTTCACCTCACGTGGGAGAAGTCAGAAAAAGTAGCTGTATTGGACAAATGATGTGATACATTACACAACTGATTAATTTATAATGTACTAAATATAAGAGAATAGTTCATTATATTTTGATGTAATTTAAATTGTCCTAATGAAGATTCTACACTGATATAGTAGCCCATAGAAGTGTTTTTTGTTTTCTTTTTTACTGTTCAACAGCAGCAGAAGGAATTGATTCTATTAAAGGACATTAGAAGGTGGAAGATGGGTCTTGCCCCAGGGTGAAGAAGGAACATTGTCTTCTTTCTGAGACATTATGTCAGTTGCGCCTGGGTTAAAGGGCATGATGGATCCTCAGAATTTTTTGTAGGTGTAAGCTGAGTTTGCATAAAGTAGAATATTGGATAGAAATACTCCATTCCAGCCTTGGAATGTCCAAATACTACTGCCATTTCAGTTAGCAATGAATAATTCTTTATATTATACCTTCTTTCCTTAGCATGATTTTACCAAAAGTTGTCAGATTAATAGAATGATCTAGTAATTCTAAGCCTATGGACTGATTAAGGTGTTGGCAGCACAGAGTGATAACTGAAGGATAGTTGTGTCCAGGATAAAGTCATTTTAAGAGGGTCATAATCACAATAGGAAGCAGCAAAAACATTGATATCAGGAACTTGTTCTTGAACCTGCAGAAAATTGGGAACCATTTGAATAGGTTAATTTCTGGCAATCAAGCTGGCAAGACCTCATGCATGTGAACCTTGGTTCTTGGCAGAACCTTTGACTCTATAATTAGTCATTGATAAAACTAGACTATTTGTACTACAATGGTTTAATGTCTGATTATAAGTTCTAAGTTCATTTCAAACTGGCCTTTTACATTTCTTCAGGTTTTTTTGGCTATCAGGATATGAATACAAAAAAAAGTTAGATACACATTAAATTAATATGAATAAAAAGGAAAATAATGGATAGATGAAAGAGGCAATATTGTATAGTGGGTGAGGACCATGAGTTTTAATAGCTGTGAGACCACAGGAAATTTGCTTAACACTTCTTTGCCTCAATTTCCTCATTGTGAAGTAGACCTAATAAAGTACTTAATACATAGAGTTATTGTGAAGAATTAAACCTTTTAATATATGTAAAGCACATAGACCAGTGCCAGTCATACATAGTAAGCTCCAAATAAGGCAGCTATCAATTATACAACTATAATTGTTATTATTACCATTACTACCAATATTTAAGAAAATCATTATATAAAGAAATTGGATTGAAATTGAATAGTAGTGACAGTTGAGACATTTGTCTTCTAAGATATATTTCATTAATTATCACTAATTGTTTTAGTTAGCAAACTCCTATGTTTGAACTACTCTTGTTTTATTATACATATACACAACTGTGTACAGAACCTTCCTTTTTCATCTGTCTCACGTATTTCACAGCTATGGAACTTCCCCACATTTATCATTTCCTAGAGACAGGGCATTTTCTCATGCTCCCTTTCCATTCCTTCTTGGATCTCTTACGTTGTTGAATAGAGAGCTCCAGCACAAACTGTGCTTACAAAACCACAGGAAGTGATTAGATAGGAAATTGTTATGAACATTAAAAAAATTACTAATATCTCCACATTATTAATTTAGACAGTAATTAGAAATTATAACTATTGCATCAATAAGACTTAACAAATAAAAAATTTGATTATTTTTCTCTTTATGTTTATAGCTTCTCTTTCACTATATTACACTAGATAATACCAAAATGCAGGGGTTAGAAAGCCAGAATATACCTGTCAGCTTTATGAAAAATGATGGTGAACATGATATAGGTGAAATATGTTTTATGTCCAGCATGAATGCCCTGAAGGCAGAGGAGTCCAGTACACTTAGACTATAGCATTAACACTATGCCAGCAAACTCCCTGGAGATACTGGCTTTACATAAGCATAAATGGTAGCTGTTTATATTTTTATACAACTTATGATATTTGAAAAAATGTCCTATTTGATCAAAGACATCTCCCCAATAACTAAATGCCTGAAACTTAATTATTATTTTTTTTCCAGAATATGATGCATTTCTCCCCCTATCTCTTTTAAAATGCAAAGAATAAGGAAGAGAGAGAAATTAAGGCATTGTACAGGTTAACTATATTTTCAGGCTTTCCCCAAGGTAAACAATACCTTAGAGTGAGATGCAATGGATACAGGTAATAAAGGAGAAAGAATCTGGCCTCATAAGTCAGGCAACTTGGATTCTAAAGCTGAGTCTCCCACTACATTGGGATACAAAGTTTTGCAAATGTGTTCATTGCTTTTAGTATCATTTGCTCATTTATAGAACACTTCTAGGTGCAAAACATGGCTTCCAGTCTTGAGAATATTTCAGTCTATTCAAAGAAACTGGATGGCCCATGTCAAAAGTTAAATACCAGGACAATACAATATGTGATTCTCAAATGAACAGTATAAAAATATAAAAACTAAGAGGATAGGAGATTACTATGAACTGAGGTAAGGAATATAGGATCTAAGGAGTCTGTAAATGATGAAATGGGCTGAGGTCTGGCAAAAAGTACTGTGTGAACTAGTAAAGTGAATTATATTAGGTAAGTCTTTCGGTATACACTTGGGATACAAACTTTTTATGGCTTATTTGAAATTATTATAATGAGAACATTTAGTTTTATGTTCTCATTAAAATTCCTGATAGCATATATAGAATCTATACTTCAATCTTTATTCAGTTTGTTAGCTAAGAGTTAGCATTTGCTGTTTAACTCAGAGTTTATGTAGGAGAGAAATAATTGGGAGATCTATTTTCTCTCTGCTTTAATAAAATAAAAAAAATTAAATGTCAAACGGTGCCATCAATTTTTGTTTCAAACTAAGCAACTACAGTCTCTGATAAAAATGAAGAATTTCCTTTTCAGCTGATAAGGCACAGAGTATTTATCTTTGGTTGATCATAGAAGTTGGCCTGGGCTATCCATCTGCCTTTATGAGGCTTTGTTAATATAAAAGAGACAATGAGACTGAAAGCGGCTTTTGACTTATTGAATCCTTTTCATATCTGGCACCCCTTCATGAAGGAAAAAAGAAGTCAGGTGGCAGTTAAATTAGATGAACTTTTCTAAAATAAAAACAAATGTGGGAAATGATAGGTTTCTCTCATCATTCTCAGGAGCTATATGAGAATTAATGTTGCTTGTGATTTCAAATAATACAGTTCACTTTATCTCCCTGGCCTTGATGGCATGTGCTTAGCACAGCATGTGAAAAAGGAAAGAAACATAAGTACTAGTCCCACACCAATACATTTTGAAAACATCCTTGACAACTATCTCAGTGTCCAGGTTGTCCTCTGTAGCCAAAAGTTGAGATATAGCCACTACATAGTGAGGCCAAACGCACCATAGGAAGAGAATATAGTTTTTGCTCTTTATTGAAAGTTAGCTCTATGGTGTGTGCCGACCTCCACAAACATTTTTTAAACATATTAAGAATTAGAATGTCTCAAAAGCATTGACTATTTTAATGATAACCTTAAGTTTCATTTTGGAAGTGAAGTCCACTTTCGTAGTCCTTTATTTTTGCATCTATACCTCAGGAAACAACCTCAGTGTCTACCTTATTTGCAGAAATAGAATCCCTTTTAAGGATTCTTACATGTTTCTTCAATACCTGTTTGAATAGCACACTAAGTGGGGGTCCTACCCATGGAGTCAACTGGTCCCATTGTGCATAGTTCAATTTGTCAGGCAACCTGTCTCTTTGGCTGAATCTTCTCTTAATATACACTGATTAGCAATAGTTTTTACAACATAAACAATGCTCTGTCTATATATTACTATTTCAGACATTTTAAGAACTCCTCTTTATCTTATTTTTCTTAGCTTTCTCTTTCACTGATATTACCACCTGCTGTAACTCTTAATCAAGTAACTTGGTTTCTAAGCTTCTTATCACCCTGGCCATTCTGCTGCAGATTTGCCTTAATGTATCGGTAATTCTTTTACATATTTTATCTAGAACTGACCACTGTATTCCAGGTGTGAGCTGATAAGTGTAGAATACAGGAAAGTGTGATATAGACCATATTTTCGTTAAGATAAACTAATGTTGATTTTCATAGCAGTCATATCATGTAACTTGTCAACTAAAATCTTGAAATTTGTTTTCAGTCACATCTGCTGAAAAATAGTTTTAGATAGATACTTAAAAAATTTTAGGTAGAAGATTTAACATTACTTCCGTTAAATTTCAACTTGTCTTTTGGGCTTGAATTTGCTATTCGCAGGTGTTGTACATTTATGATCCTAGGATTTCAAGGACTTAACCTCAAACTCTAATTACAAATATCATAGAAAATTCTCATGGACTGTATTTTCAAATAAAATGAAGCCCGTCAGTACTTCATTGTCAATAGTCATAGCATAATGCTTTCCTCCCACAGACTTTCTCTTAACCTTCCCTAAAGAATTTAGGCCTAACAGTCGTGTTTAAGTTCAAGTCAGGTACAGACTAAGGGGATGCTTCAAGAACTAAGGTCTGTCCTTTTCTCCTAAATTCCAAGCTTTTGACAAAAATTTTGATTATTCCCAAAGAAAGTAAAATGAAAGAAAGGAGAGTATTACTAAAGATGCAGTACTTTCAGAAAGGGGATTTTTACACCTATAAAATAAGTAAGTCCATGTAAGGAATTCTCATCAAAATAATCAACAGGTAACATTAAAGCTATTCATGGTATAAGAGAGGGCTAGACATGATTCAACCTCTAAAGGAACAAACATTCTAATCAAGGTATTTAGAGAGAACAAGATGAACAAGTGAGGGAATTAAGAAAAGTTAAATGTTTTAAATAGATGTTTCAGCTGACAACATAGCAGAAGTTACAGATAAATGGATGAGTAATTGTGAAATGAGTGTCATATATAATGAATGAGGTGGTTGTGTGGCAGCATGGTCCAAGGAAGCTCTGACAGGAGGGATATCTTGAATGGGGCTTTTAAGAGTAAGATTTTGGGGACAGTGTTCTAAGCAGAAGAACAGAATGAATTGTCTTCATTGACACCTACTTAGTTCATATGATTAAGGTCTAAGGTCATGTTTATTTTGGAAAATCAATTTAATTGCACTACAACTCTTGAGACAAGTGATTATTAGTGGTTCCAAGTAATGTGACTAAGTTTTAAACAAACACTGGAATTATGTAACCTAATGAAAGTTATTTTTCCTTTTGTTCCACATGAGGACCATGGCAAGCTACACATCATTCCTGGAATGCTCAGAAGGAAATTGGAAGAGCAATGATACAGAGCAGTACCGGCATACTAAAGGATACAGGCTATGTGCAACTCATAGAGGTCAGGTCTGGAAAGGGTCATGAGTCTCAGTAAAGAGAAATTCAAAGAGGTCCAGAGTTTTCTAGAGAGTTTTGAACCACCAATTCCAGGAATAAGACTAAATTCAGGAGTGTTGCACTTTGTCAGGAGGTAAAGAATGTAAATTTGATCTTATATAAGTTTAGAATTTGTTCAGATCTCCTTCCTCTGAAATGTTTTTATCAGTCTCCTTACCTTAGATGATCTTAATGGGTACCAATGGGCCTATTACTCTATATACTTAGACCAAAGATGCTGTTTTGCTGAAAACAATCTCAGATATTCTCCTTGGGAATTTCCATAAAACCTGAGGTACATTGTTTGGAATATGGTCATTGGATTGATTAATTAACAGTTTAAAACACAGTAAATTCATGAGACATGTTTTTCACATTTTGTGAACTGGATCTGAAGATAAGCCCAAAAGAAGAGTTGCTGTAATATTTAAGCACCTTGTGAATAGCTACAAAACTATAACAGTGTCATACAGTGTGTGATTTAAATAATAACATTCACCTGAGTGCATAAGCTTTAATCTACTCATAAAAATATCAGTTCCATTAATTTAAAATCATATCAGGTACTATAATTGTGAGCCTACAGGATTGAGATGCAGATAATTATATGTTTTTTGAAAAACATAATGTATCTTTCCTTTCAGTTTATAAATAATTTTCCGCATATTAAAAGGCAAAAAAATGTATTCATAGTTTTCTTATAACTAAGATAATTGCAATTTTAAAAACTGAATGATATTAAATTTGGTTGCAACATCAAAATGCCAAAATTTTATTTACTTATTTTATTTTTTTAAATTGGAGTATAGTTGATTTACAGTGTTGTGTTAGTTTCAGGGGTACAGCAAAGTGAATCAATTATACATATATATGTATATATCACCTCTTTTTTAGAGTCTTTTCCCATATAGGCCATCTTGGAGTATTGAGTAGAGTTCCCTGTGCTATACAGTAGGTCATTATTAGTTATCTATTTTATATACAGTAGTGTGTATATGTTAATCCCAGCCACCCAATTTATCCCTTCCCCCTTTACCTCCTGGTAACCATAAGTTTGTTTTCTATACCTGTAACTATTTCTGTTTTGTAGGTAAGTTTATTTGTACACCTTTTTTAGATTCCACATATAAGAGATATTGTATGATATTTACCTTTCTCTGTCTGACTTACTTCACTCAGTACGACAATCTCTAGGCCCATCCATATTGCTGCAAATGGCATTATTTAATGCTTTCTTATGTCTGAGTAATATTCCATTGTATATATGTACCACATCTTCTTTATCCATTCCTATGTTGATGAACATTTAGGTTGTTTCCATGTCCTGGCTATTTCACATAGTGCTGCAGTGAACATTGGGGTGCGTGTATCTTTTCTTTTCGAATTATGGTTTTCTCCAGATATATGCCCAGGGGTGGAATTATTGGATCAAGTGGTAGCTCTATTTTTAGTTTATTAAGGAATTTCCATACTGTTACCCATAGTGGCTGTACCAATTTACATTCCCACCAATAGTGTAGGAGGGTTCCCTTTTCTCCCCATACTCTTCAGAATTTATTGTTTGTAGATTTTTTGATGATGGCCATTCTGACTGGCATGAGGTGATACTTCATTGTAGTTTTGATTTGCATTTCTCTAATGATTAGTGATGTTGAGCATCTTTTCACATGATTTTTGACCATCTGAATGTCTTCTTTGGAGAAATGTCTGTTTAGATCTTCTGTCCATTTTTTAATTGGGTGGTTTGTTTTTTTGATATTGAGCTGCATGAGCTGTCTGTATATTTCAGAGATTAATTCTCCATCAGTTGCTTCATTTACAAATATATTCTCCCATTCTGAGAGTTGTCTTTTCATTTTGTTTATGGTTTCCTTTGCTGTGCTAAAGGTTTTAAGTTCCTTTAGGTCCCATTTGTTTATCTTTGGTTTTGTTTTCATTACTCTAGGAAGTGGATAGAAAAAGACGTTGCTGTGATTTATGTCAAAGAGTGTTCTGCCTATGTTTTCCTCTAAGATTTTTACAGTATCTGGTCTTACATTTATGTCTTTGATCCATTTTGAGTTTATTCTTGTGTATGGTGCTAGGCAGTATTTTAATTTAATTATTTTACATGTAGCTGTCCATTTTCCCAGCATCACTTCTTGAAGAGACTTTCTTTTCTCCATTGTATATTTTTTGCCTCCTGTGTCATAGGTTAGGTGAACCTAGGTGTGCAGAAATATAGATCAATGGAACAGGATAGAAGTCCAGAGAGAATCTCACACACATATGGTCATCTAATCTATCACAAAGGAGCCAAAATTTTGTATATTAGAAAAGATATCTGGAAAACTTCCACAAGGTGCTACACTAAATAATGATGCCAGCAGCTGGAAGGGGGAGCAGAGGATGGAGAACCCATGAGGGATCACATGGACTAGGTAACCTTCACCCCAGTCTAGAAGAACTTTTAAATTAAATTCATTAATTGTCATTTTGGTCTCTATCAACAGGGTAATAAAGAATGGAATATGACAGAATCAAATATAATTTGACCATCCTGAGTCTCCATATACTTAGTGATTGTGTGGACACTTTCCCTTTGTATTGTTTTTCAGTCTTAACACTGACATATTTGACCAACTAAAACTTGAAAGCAATTGTCTTGGAATTTCTGAAGTTTAAATTCCTAGTGCACTTAAGATTATATCCAGCACTTCTTTTCCTTACTATACTGACATAATGTATAAATCTTGGATTTATATGCATCTTAATTAGGAGTAAAATGAGAGATGGTATGAAAAATAGGCTGTCTGTAACAGAAGAACAAGTGTATTGAAGCATTCAAAATTAATTTCCTTTGGTTGAGAAAGTAGAAGTCCCTCTCAGCTACAAGAATTGGTGCCAGACTCATAGAGAAGGATTGTGTCTTACTGAGTAGAGAGATCCCGTGAATACAATGCTACAGTTTTTCCTTCAAGTTCTGGGCAAGGTCCCTGCAGGAATATACCCCTATAATGCCATAGCACAAAACAGAAAACTTCAGAAAATGTGCAATCTTTATTTGCTTTTTATAATATACCTATGAATAAATGAATGAGGAGTCCCAAGGCCTAACTGAAAGACTACAGATGAAATTTTGAATCCTGTCACTGTCATGGTGATCCTGCTTGTGTTACTAAATATCCATAGGCCTTGGCTTCCTCACTGACAAGTGGCAATATTAATCCTTACCTCATGTATACTTAAGTGAGGATTAAATGATAGTAAATGTAGTATCTGGCCAAAATCCAAGTGGGAATACTATTACCACTATTTTCAAGCTCTATGTTTGGGCTAAATTTCCTTTAGTTTCTTTTAGTGTGCGTTTTTTGCTTCCCTGAAGTCTAAGAGGTTCTCTCTTGGAAGACCAATCACTAGTCTCTTCACAGTATTATAAAGGTTTACTTTCATTTGAGCTGTTTATTTGCATGGCCATCTTCCTCTGCGGGTTGTTAACTCCTTGGCAACAGGCGTCACATGTGTTATACACACTCGTAACTTAGTTCCTCCTACCTTTAATAGAACCCACAGCCAGTCCCCACTCACTTCCTCATCTAACCAATATTCCTCACTGGTGAAATGACAAGGTTGGAGAAGTACATATTAACTGAGGAAAAATATAGCCCCTGCCCAATTTCTTTAAATCCCCTCTGCTATTTTTCCTTTTCTATTTCCCAACTCAGTTCCTCAGTCCTTCTTTCTTCTTTCTGACCTTCACTTATTCGACAAATCCAATGCATTTGTCAGCCAGGTTATCATTCTGTTGCTAATCAATCTACTTCTGACCCATTAAAAATTAGCTTGTTCCACCACCAGACGTGGACCTGTACACCAGAAAGACAAGATCCATCCACATCCACCGGAACACAGGCACTAGTCCCCTCCACCAGGAAATCTACACAACCTACTGAACCAACCTTAGCCACTGTGGACAGACACAAAAACAACGGGAACTACGAACCTGCAGCCTGCAAAAAGGAGATCCCAAACACAGTAAGATAAGCAGAATGAAAAGACAGAAAAACACACAGCAGATGAATAAGCAAGGTAAAAACCCACCAGACCTAACAAATGAAGAGGAAATAGGGAGTATACCTAAAAAGGAATTGAGAATAATGATAGTAAAGATGATCCAAAATCTTGGAACTAGAATAGAGAAAATGCAAGAAACATTTAACAAGGACCTAGGAGAACTAAAGATGAAACAAGCAATGATGAACAACACAATAAAGGAAATTAAAAATACTCTAGAAGGGAACAATAGCAGAATAACTGAGGTAAAAGAATGGATAAGTGACCTGGAAGATAAAATAGTGGAAATAACTACTACAGAGCAGAATAAAGAAAAAAAATAATTAAAAGAACCGATGACAATCTCAGAGACCTCTGGGACATTAAATGCTCCAACATTCAAATTATAGGGGTCTCAGAAGAAGAAGAGAAAAAGAAAGGGACTGAGAAAATATTTGAAGAGGTTAAAGTTGAAAACTTCCTTAATATGGGAAAGGAAATAGTTAATCAAGTCCAGGATGCACAGAGAGTCCCATAGAGGATAAATCCAAGGAGAAACATGCCAAACCACATATTAATCAAACTATCAAAAATAAAATACAAAGAAAACATATTAAAAGCAGCAAGGGAAAAACAACAAATAACACACAAAGGATTCCCCATAAGGTTAACAGATGATCTTACAGCAGAAACTCTGCAAGCCAGAAGAGAGTGGCAGGACATAATTAAAGTGATGAAGGAGAAAAACCTACAACCAAGATTACTCTACCAAACAAGGATCTCATTTGGGGTTGATGGAGAAATTAAAAACTTTACATACAAGCAAAAGCTTAGAGAGTTCAGCACCACCAAACCAGCTTTACAACAAATGCTAAAGGAACTTCTCTAGGCAAAAAACACAAAAGAACAAAAAGACCTACAATAACAAACCCAAAACAATTCAAAAAATAGGAATACGAATATACATTTTTCACCCCACTTTCACCAATGGACAGATCATCCACAATGAAAATAAATAAATAAACACAAGCTTTAAATAATACATTTAACAAGATGGACTTAATTGATATTTATAGGATATTCCCTCCAAAAACTGCAGAATACACATTTTTCTCAAGTGCTCCTTGAACATTCTCCAAGATAGATTATATCTTGGGTCACTAATCTAGCCTTGGTAAATTTAAGAAAATTGAAATCATATCAAGTATCTTTTCTGACGACAATGCTATGAGACTAGATATCAATTACAAGAAAAGATCTGTAAAAAATACAAACACATGGTGGCTAAACAATACACCTCTTAATAACGAAATGAGCACTGAAGAAATCAAAGAGGAAATAAAAAAATACCTAAAAACAAATGACAATGGAGACACGATGACCCAAAACCTATGGGATGTAACAAGAGCAGTTATAAGAGGGAAGTTTATAGCAATATAATCCTACCTTAAGAAAGAGGAACCCTCTCAAATAAACAACCTAACCTTGCACCTAAGGCAATTAGAGAAAGAAGAACAGAAGACTCCCAAAATTAGCAGAAGGAAAGAAATCATAAAGATCAGATCAGAAATAAATGAAAAAGAAGTGAAGGAAATGAGAGCAAACATCAATAAAACTAAAAGCTGTTTCGTTGAGAAGATAAACAAAATTGATAAAACATTAGCCAGACTCATCAGGAAAAAAAAGGGAGAAGACTCTAATCAATAGAATTAGAAATGAAAAAGGAGAAGTAACAACTGACACTGCAGAAATACTAAGGATCATGAGAGATTAATAAAAGCAAGTCTATGCCAATAAAATGGACAACCTGGAAGTAATAGACAAATTCTTAGAAATGCACAACTCAGAGTAGCCATCATCAAAAATCTAGAAACAATAAATGCTGGGGAGAGTGTGGAGAAATGGGAACACTCTTGCACTGTTGGTGGGAATGTAAATTGATACAGCCACTATGGAAAATAGAATGGAGGTTCCTTTAAAAACTACAAATAGAACTACCATACGACACAGTCTTCCCACTCCTGGGCATATACCCTGAGAAAACCATAATTCAAAAAGAGTCATTTACCAAAGTGTTCATTGCAGCTCTATTTACAATTGCCAGGGCATGGAAGCAACTTAAGTGTCCATCAACAGATGAATGGAGATAAAGAAGATATGGCACATATGTACAATGCAATATTACTTAGTCATAAAAAGAAATGAAATTGAGTTATCTGTAGTGAAATGGATGGACCTACAGTCTGTCATACAGAGTGAAGTAAGACAGAAGGAGAAAAACAAATACCATATGCTAATACATATATATGGAATCTAAGAAAAAAAAACAGGTCATGAAGTACCTAGGGGTAATACGGGAATAAAGACAGAGACCTACTAGAGAATGGACTTGAGGATATGGGCAGAGGGAAGGGTAAGCTGTGACAAAGTGAGAGAGTGGCATGGACATATATACACTATCAAACATAAAATAGATAGCTAATAGGAAGTAGCCGCATAGCACAGGGAAATCAGCTAGGTGGTTTTTGACCATCTAGAGGAGTGGGATAGGGAGGATGTGAGGGAGGGAGATGCAAGAGGGAAGATATGGGAACATATGTATATGTATAACTGGTTCACTCTGTTATAAAGCACAAACTAACACACCATTGTAAAGCAATTATACTCAAATAAAGATGTTATAAACAACAGCAACAACAGAAAACTGGATTGTCATTAAAAGCAATGCTTCTTACTCCTGAAATAATTAATAAAGATATTTTATGCTATGAAAAATAACTTAGCTTCTTCATGTTCCCATTTACATTGATTAGTCATGATATTTTATATTAAATATCAAACAAGGCACAATTATAATGGACTTAATAAAATTAGATTGGAGGGAGGAATGCTTCAATATTAAAAAAAGAAGGAAACATAAGCACTTACACACCTGATAAGTAGTTTCCAGGGCCTGCCTGTGCCATGTCTCTCTGGGCTACACTTCAGCATGCAGAAAACTCACTTCCACTCTAGAATTGGCATGTGAATGGATCCAGCTTCTTCACCTTGGCATTCATGTTCTTTATAGCATGCCTTTTTCTAAAGACTGAAGATTCAGGGAAGGGAGCACGATGATCAAAATGGGAAGTGCATCATCAGAGAATCCATAGTCTTGAGAAAGCTACAATAGTTTGATTTTATATTTTCTCATTAGCTGTAGTTAGTCTACAATAATGTGTTTAGATGGTGCAGTTGAATTGGTCTGGGTGTTTTTCACCTCCTCCACATTTTGCGAACTGGGCCATCCTTCAGTTTCCAAACCATCCCTGGCCTCTGGCAGGCACCAATAACACACCAATAGCAAACTCACATTTAGGTACATTTGAAGGTAAAATTCTCTTCCTAGTATTCTCAAATTCATCATAAAATTGACCATATACTGTGCTTATATTGTAAGACCAATTTACACAAAATCCCCATGCAATTTCAGTTAATAGATAACCCTAAGTAATTTATGCAAACTCATTATATGAGTAGATCAAGACAGAAATTGATATCTAAAGCAATATCACAGAAAAACCATGCTGTACACATTCAAAGTGTTTAAGAAATATGGTTTCAAAATATAATCAGAAAAAGTACCTGAATTATTTTTCATCTGAAAATTGGTAATCAAAGTTTGGCATACTTTGTATTTCACAGTAAATTTTTTCTTATTTTCTATTCAAAATTTCCTATTTTCTATACAACTTAAAATGTGGGTTATATCAATTTCTGTTTTGGAAATGGTAATGAAGCATTTAAACTAAAATAAGATCATTCACCTGTGACATATGCTGATAGGAAGTGCAAAGTGGATTTTTCCAACCCAATTGTCAGTTTACTTCTGCCATATCTAGTGTTGTTGATTCCCAGTTCCTCTTCAAAATTTAAGTTTTTGTTTAAGTTTTAATTTTTATCCTGGCCTTTCTGGGCTTATTAGAATCTGTAAATTGTGAACAAGTATAACTTTTATTAATTTAATTTTTATTGTATAAAGAACTAATATTTTTATTTACAAAGAAAAATGACAGGGAAGGAGAATTCCATTAGGCCTGTTTGCATGTATAACTGATTTCTTTCCTTTTTAAAATATAGGATCTGGGAGAGCAGCATGTCGATTTGGGTCATTTTGTGAAAGTCAACTGTTCTCAGCTGAAAATGTAAACACTTTTTGGTGCTAAATCTTCCTCCCCAGCAGTGTGTCATCAGCTGGAAGTGACGGGCTGTTTTTTTTTTTATACAGACAGCTTGGAGTGAATACTTCTTGCTCTAAGTGGCTCAGTTTCCCAATTTGAAGAAAACATTCATAACTTCAAAATTCTCTCCAGTGGATCTCCCTGGGGTGTGGGGCAGTTATTAATCTCAAAATCACAATCCAGAGAAGTCAACCTGAACTTTTACCTCAGAAAGCCACATATTCCCTTAGTTGCAACGGCAGCCTGAGGCACCAGGGAGGCAGAAATCCTAAGAGCTTTTCTTACCATTGCAGATGCAAGGAAGCAGCTGGGGTTATTTCTTGTGTACCTTATAGCTGACCTAATCACACCTTCCTCTGTGAAACTCCATCTCCAAATTTAATGGGTGTGACAAAAAAGTCCTCAACTGTCTAAAAACACTCCTCTGATCTAATAAAAATGTCAGAGTTTCTGCTACCACAGGTTTAAATAGCTTCCTAAAATAGTTTTAAAAGGTAGGAGAATAGAAATTGCTCACAATTTGGAGCATTAAGAATGCTGAGAGGATGGGCTTCCCTGGCGGCACAGTGGTTGAGAATCTCCTGGCTAATGAAGAGGACACAGGTTCGAGCCCTGGTCTGGGAGGATCCCACATGCTGCGGAGCAACTAGGCCCGTGAGTCACAACTACTGAGCCTGTGTGTCTGGATCCTGTGCTCTGCAACAAGAGAGGCCATGATAGTGAGAGGCCTGCGCACCCTGATGAAAAGTGGTCCCCACTTGCCACAACTAGAGAAAGCCCTTGCACAGAAACGAAGACGCAACACAGCAAAAATAAATAAATTACTTAATAAACTCCTACCCCCAACATCTTCTAAAAAAAAAAAAAGAATGCTGAGAGAAAAATAAAAGAAGGAAAGAAAAATATGAGAAAGAAGGCTATAAGTCATGTAACATATTTACAGAGGATAGAACAAAAGAAACTCTCTTGTTGATAAAAAAAGAGCAGGCTAAGTGCCCAAGACACACTCAGTCGTCTGTAACTTTTGAGGAGCAGCCTTGTTCAGTGGTGGGGCTGGATGGGGGCTGGGCAAGTCCACCCAATGTAATCAGTGCCTCCTGCAGCGCGCTGTGAGGACACAGCCTTTGCAAGTTCAACTCTCGCTTGCTTCTGATTTAGATCTTCATTGCCAGATACTCAATATTTTTCTGATTGACCTTCAATTAGGAGTGGCTCTAAACCCTTGAGCTTTAAGTTTCACTTCCCCTTCTCCTCATTCCCTATGTCTTCTCAATCAAATGGTTGGAGACAAACGTATTGGGAGACTGGGATGCTATTAAGGAACACTGCAAGGTGGACTTGTTAAAGGGAACAATAATTTGCTAACGTATTAGCAAGTTTTTACTGAGGTGTGTTCATTTTTTAAAGAGAGGCCAGCATGTCCTAAGCTTTCATGTGATGCAATGGGAATATTATTGTGTGGATTACACATGAATATTACACTGAATATTCAAAGTGCAGGCTTTCATTGAACACAGGTTAATTGCATTGGAGGCAGGTGATCTTTGCCAGTCCCCCTCCCCTTTTCTTCTTTCCTGTGATTCAAGTGTTCTTACCTTGTGTGAGAAGAATATTCAAATAAATAACTCTAGGAGGGTGCTGGGACATTAACTAGGTTGTGGTCTGTTGAAGTTTCAAGTACAGTTTAACTCAGTTTAATATATGAGCCCAGCACTATGCCAGGTGCCATTAGGGTTTCAAAGGAATAATCTCCATATTTAAATGTTTGACCATCCATTTAGTGAAATCAGTAACCGTCACAAAATAAACAGTAAAGGGAGGATTTGAATGAACATGAATGTGCAAAGGAAAAGAAAATTATTTTAACAAGTGCACAGCTAAAGATGCCTAAATAAAAGCATAGAATCCTGGTTCTGAGTCATCTCATTGTATCCAGAAGTGCTCAGTGATACTGGAATTTTTATGCTAATTTTTAGTCCACCATTATAAGAGCAACTCTGAGAAACTGGATAAGATATGCACAGAGGAATGTAAGTAGTATAATAGAGAATGTGTCTGTCAAGAGAAATCCTAATAGTAACAGGATACTTGTCTCCAAAAGGTAAATCTAATCTGGAGAAAATTAACTACCTCCAAGCATGTGACCATTTATTTTTGAGAAGGATGTATTTGCTCCTTGCTGTTGCACACAGTAAAACCAAAGCAAATGGGAAGAAATTACAAAGAAACCAATTTTATTTCAATATATTAGAGTCCTCAAAAAGAACTAATAATGAAAGAACCATATACCATATGTTTCTTTTACATTTTGTAATAAAAAAAACCCAGCTATATTTTTATAGTCTGTGATGGATGTTATTTCTATTTTCATATATATATATATATATATATATATATATGGAAATTCTAAAGCATAGTGCTTCATCCTTGCAATAAATTGCAGAGTTAAGAATTAAATCATGTCTTTTAGTTCTAGGTCCCTAATTGAGCTATCACTGGCACCTTGGATTCATGCTGAAGACTAGGTTTGCTGTCACTGAAGGGATTCAAGCAGAAACAGCAGGACCATCTGTGGGGGTTGCTAATTAAGTGGCAAATTTTGCTGGGACAAACTCTCAACACTCCTGCAGCTCTAAGATTTCTTTTTATTAGTTGTAGAATCTTCATAAGACTATTTCTGTTAAACTTGTTCATTGCTAAGAATGACTTAGATATGTTATTTTCAACTGATCCTTTTCTTGTTTGAAAATCTAAATTTCTGAGAACTTCTGTCTATAAAAAAACTCAGCTGGGCTTCAAGTTGGAAGACTCTTACTTTCTATTTTAAGCATATATCAGATATCTACTGATATTTCTGCCTCAGTTCTTAGCCAACCTCATTCTTTTCTGAGGCTGCAGAGAACTGAAGGCTTGGTGAATAGTAATCCTTTCCTTTATGTATCCTGATATTTCTTCTGCAAACTCAATAATACCTCAGCAATATTTTTGATCCTTTAAAAGGCATAATGTGTGTACTTAGAGACACCTACCAATCTTAATAAGGACTTTATCTTACTTTTAATTTGTCTAATATTTAGCCCACATTATTTCCTTAGAATTCCCAATTGGAGGTTAACCACCAAAATCCACTACACTTTATATTTCTGGTCTATTTTGGGGTATTTATGAGATGTACTAAGTGCATCAGCAAGCAAGAAGAAATTCACAGTTAGTGATTATTTCATGGCCTCTGCTTTTCAGGAACTTGGTGAGGCACTTCTATATCTAAGCACAATTCCACATTTGGGAAAAAATGGAGGCTGTGCCATATATATATATATAACAGCAATTAAACCCAATAATTACTGCAGTTGGGGTTTGGGGCCACATAGAACAGTACTGAAGTTTTGTTGGATACTACAATTGCATGTGATTCTTATCATTTCTCCCAGCCTCACTTTAGAAGGATCATATTTATGTTAGTTATCTGGGTGGACAGACAGACATTATATAAATTTTCTAAGATAAAGCAACAGGAAGAATTTAGAAGAGGCCTTTTGTATGAGGGTAAGTAGGATACTGAAGTTTTTAATCCATATCACAAAACCATTACAGAAACCTGTGGTGTTGTGCCTAGATAGAAGAGCAAAAGAGGACACAGTTAATGTGCTAAAGAGTGCAAAGGGCTTTCTCATCAAAGTGGGACTAGACTGTTTCCAATTCACTTCCAAAAGCAGAACTAAAATAAGTAGAAGATATCAAGAGAAAGACTTCAACTCAATATAAATCAACTTTTTGCAATAATCACAATATTAAAACACTGAACTAGTTCACCCTGAGCTCCAAATCTCTGAAGTATTGAGGCAAAGCTACATGGATGCAAATCTGGGATGTGGAGGAGGATGTTAAGTTGGGGACTTAGGTCTAGGTGACTGGTAAAGTCTTTCTGTTCTAGAGTTCAAAACTCAGATTATTTTCCCGGAAGGTCAAATTTAAACCAGAATTCTGCTCGATAGGCACAGAATTAACATGATACAAGGTGCTTAAGGCAGTTGCAGGCTTTAATGGCTCTTAAGTTTATCGCTGAATTAAATTTTAGTCCACTTGCCCAATGTGAAGCAAAGTCAAACAATCTACTGACACCAGGTTGTGGTGAAGGAAAGTACAATGTTTATTGCATACTGCCAAGCAAGTAGAAGGGGTAGCTTGTGCTTAAAAGATCCAAAGTCCCCAGTGATCTTCAGGGAAGTGGTTTTAAAGAGAGTGTGATGGAAAATGTCACAGGGTGCCTGATCAGCTCTTGCACAATTCTCTGATTGGTTGATGGTGAGGTAACAGGGTGATGTTTCAGGAATCTCAATCATCAATTTTCTTGTTCTGGAGTCTATTTGCCGGTAGTCAGCATGCAGTTAACTTCCTCCACCTGGTGGGCATTTTAGTATCTACAAAGTAGCTCAAGGATGTGGCTCAGGATATTATCTATAACCCTTGAGGAGGAACTAAAGGTCCTTGATTTTGTTTTATGGCTAAGCTCATTATTTTGCCTTGACTGGTTCCTTTTATTTCTGGATTTTTCTCACTTCTCTGATTAAATTTGCTCTTTAGAACTCAGGGGAGGCCTTGGAGGCTAAAGTTTTTCTACAAAAAGGAGGCGAGTGACATGGGAGCATGTTCCAAGGAAGTTCCCACAGGGTCATGCTTGGTTTCAAGTTCTCCTCATCACAAACAGAGGCTCTTGATCTGACAAGGTACATGGATGGAGGCTCTGGAAACTCTTTCACCACTGACTCCCATTTCAATCTTTAGATCTCATACATCTTTATTTAGCTCATATAAATAAAGGCATCTTAATGAACTGTGCTCAGTAGCAAAATAAGACCTCTCATGTGGGCTCAAAACCTGACACATTAATTACTTATTTGGATTGATATAAATAACATATTCTCTGGAAATCAGATCCTCTCTAGGTAAGGTTGGCCCCTGGAGGAGCTATTTCCCATATAACATGTGAAAACATCTAATTAAAGATGAATTTGTCAGTTCAGGAAATTTCTCCTGGCTGGCTGCCCCCAGTGTCTGATTTGGTTTTTTTTTTTTTTTTTTTTCCTGATATTTCTTTGTTTCCACAGTATTGGTGTGATGTCAAACTCTTTCCTCAGACTAACCACTTCTGCCTTCTCTTTTGATTTCTTTCCAAGATACCATTCCTTATATTTCTTCCCCAGGAAACACATGTAACAGTTCACTGTAAAAAAATTTTTTTACCTGCCCTACACCTGTTCCTGGAGCAGCTGGTTTCTGAACTTATTATTTAACTGTTGTGTTGCATCAAATCCAGCACTACACACAGTGTATTCATTCTCCATTCCTCTAAGAGGAATAGTAAGAAAAAGGAATTGGGTGAAAGTCCCATGTCCTCCATCTCTACCACTTCTTTCATCATTGTCATCAACTTCCTTTTCCTCTGAATCTTAACTTTTTCCTCCACTACACTGATTTTAGTTTTAATAATGTCAAATATGATTTTACCATCTTCAGTTTGGGTTTAAAATCCGTTATTGTAACACATTTCTTTTCATTTTTCAATATTACTTTCTATTATTTTTTTATCAGTCTGTTGTCATTGCATACAGGAGCTGATGTTTAATGAGAACCCACTATGTGACAGTTCTGGTGTTTGGTACTAAAATAACTTGCATCGCTTTATGATTGTTATATTGTATCTCCTACCACTGTACTTTAATCTGAGATCTATCTCTTTATACAGCATATATACTACTTTTGTATAAAGATTTTTCTCTTTTTAAGCTTTCTACTTTTCTATAGAGGCCATGTTCTAGCATACTCAAGAATTTGTGAATTTTTTTTTTGGAGCAAAAATTACAGAATTTGAAGATTTTCATAGATTTGATTGTTCTCTTTGTCATTGTCATAGCATTTCTTTTACTTGTGCCACATATTTTTTTAGAAAACTCCCTTTCTGATTACTGTTCCACAAATGTGTAGATCTATCTAAGCTTATTTGACAAGACTGCTTGGACCTCACTCTTAGTTTCCTGAACAGGAGTACTTATGTAATCCACAATATCTAGCATGTTTTCTTTCTAGGGCTTTTCATTGTTCTGGTTTTGTTGAGACTAACTTTCTAGAGTGCAGTACTTAACTATCTATGCCTCTCTCATGTACCTGACACACTGCCATTTTCTGTGAGTTGCAATTATATATAGATTTTATTAATGGTGATGGGAAAGTGGGCTTCTGACCATCTCATAAAACAGGAGTAGGAAAGTGGAATAATCCATTTACAATTTCATGTTTAGTTCACACCTTCATCTCTAAACCAAGGGGTAGATTGCAGGAGGTTTCACAATTTTCCATATTGATTTTTAAGACAGCAGACTGGTTGATTTCATCAAGCCAAGTCCAAAACTGTCAGTGATTATTTTTTTTCCTAGTTAGCCTGATTTTTCCTAGGCTTTGTCTTCAGTGTAATTGTTTCTCTGTTTTCTACATCTTGACAAGTATGTTGGTTAGAATTCTGGAGATGCTATTTCTAGGCTTTTTGCTAGATATCATTTCAAACCATTAGCTTTTCACCATAGTTTCTCTTTGCAAAACTGACAAGCTATAGAGAGGAATTGAGAATGCTAAGTGTCAAATTAGTGACCTCAAAAATAATAAATATATAGAAATTTCACTTAGTTCCAAAGCACAGGAATTTGAGAAAGCCCCCAAAATTTAATAGAAGAAAAGTAGTTTCAGTTAGGGAAGATTTTCTTTTAATCAGAAGCTTATGTCATTCACTGTTCTGCTTCAAATTGGACATCGTGTTTTGTGAAAGCTTAGATAGTTAGATAAAAAAGAAATTCACACTATGCAATAATTTAAGGTTCTTTGTGATTCATCTATAATCCAACTTTTAGACTATGTTTCTATGTTTTTATGCATCAACCACATATCATTAACTTGCTGTTCACCAACCACCCTATTCTCTAAACTTTCAATACCCCTGTTTTTAGTAATTTCCTCCATTTGAATTCTGACTTTAAATCTAGCCTGAGGTACTGTACTCCCTCTTTCTGGCATCTCACCTTGTCTTCCTATTTGTAATCAATCTCTCCTTCCCCCGTGTTCCTAGGAGACACTGCTCATTCATTTATTCAATTACCTGAGACATACTGGCTTATTCCAATGATTATGCAGGTGTCTTTCTCCCACACGAGGGTATAATCACTTTGAGCTCATGGACTATATTGTGTATTCCTTTATTTTTCTAGAAACCTTAACACATTTGAATAAATGATTTTGAGAATGAGCAGATTAATCCATATTTTATGAATGAATCCATGTTGAATGAATAAATGAATGAATACAGCTTATTTAGATCTCATGTGAGATCCCACTTTTCAGATATTCCAATCTTAATTAGTCTTCTGGAATAAAGTGAATCCTTCCACAACCAGAGGCATTAAGAACTACTGTGAATTTTACTGAATATGCTTATGAGGAGATCAGTGTGATAGAGAAGTCTGTACCATGCAAATGGAACTCTGACTCCTATTTACAAAGTTAGCTCTTTTCTGTTAATCCCTTGGCTTTGATGTTTCCAGTTCACTTTTTGTCATGAGGCATTGTGCTATCATCTTGTTTACAAAGGTCTTAAATTTCATGCTGAAAATGCACATGACAAACATTAATTTACTCAGAGATTATCAACTAAGTTGCAATTTCTTCCCTCTCTGATTTATCTTTTCATTAGGGTATAAATAGTAAATCATAGAGTTTCAAGGTTAATTTCATTAATAGTGACAATAGACAGTCACTCAGTGCAATTAATTCCTTCATTTAACAAGAATGTCTTAGTCATCTAGCACATGCCCGGTACTGTGCTAAATTCTAGAGAGATAAAGATGAATTAAGGTAGGGTCATCACTTTTTAGTGAGGTGAACTGCAATGTAAATAAATCATGGTAATAAAGATTGTAAATGCTCTAATAAAGAGAAGAATGACTTTGTAGACACAGGTGTCATGAGCTCTGCCTATCAGTGACTGAAGAAGTGAGCAAAAACCTCTCGATGTGCCAAACTTCCCCCTACAGTGAAGTAGGGTGTCACTTACAGTGATTGGATGCCTTAGCAGTTCCTAGAGGAGTTTAGAAAGATATCCATATAAATAGAGTTAATGCATTCACTTTGAAGGAATTGCTTGTTAAATTAGTTTCTCCTTTTGTCCACGAAGAAGGATTGGAAAGGTAAGCAGCAGCTGACAGAGCTGAGGTGGAGAGTACTTTTATCCTGCTCAAGGAGTTGAGTGGCTCTGAATAAACACTGAATACCTGGGTCTTCACTGATGGAGATGAGCACTCAAAGGGAATCATGTGACATTAAAAAAGCATGGCAAGTGCCAGAGTAGGTTAGAGGAAGAAAATGCAAACGTCAATCATTTAATAATTTTCCCAAGAGCAAAGAAATCTGCCATGTAATGATTTTGTTTACTTAAAGATTCATATCGATCATCATTTATACACCTGGAAGATACTTCTCTCTCTCTCTCTCTCTCTTCTGCCCCCCACCTTTTCTCTGTCTCTCAAATAGACATAGACACATACTCTCAGACTCTTGGGTGCACTCTTCAAGGCATGAGGTATGCAAATTCACAAAAGTTCACTAATAAAACTGAAACTCTGTAACATTAGAATGCTCCAAAATTCAACCATTGTCAATGAGGATGTCTTGTGGCCCTTAGTAACTTAGAAGAAGGGACTAGAGTAGAGTGATATAGAATTTCAAAGCAGAGGCAGAGAAAGAGGACTTTGTACCTAGGAAACTCCCCTTGCACTTTATGTTTTTCATCTTCCATGTATATAGGGGAAAATCTTCCTTACTTCCATTTGAGGAATATGAACAGATACGTTAAACATTGAGATTAAAGCCAATTCATTAGCTAAATTTTCCTCTCTGTGTCCATTGATATTTGGCAAGCCATTCATTTATTTACTGTAAAAGGACATTTCAATGTACTCCTTTCTCTTAACCAATATTGAAATAAGTGTACCAGAGGAATAAAAGCACCAAGAACACAACTGACATGGCAATTTGTGTGCTTTACCACCAAATCAGAAAGGCTGACATAGAGTAGCAGAATGGTGGGACAGATAACCAGAGAGGCAACATTTTTCTTCTTTTTTCTCCTCTGATTCCTCTGGTAAGATGGAGGTAGAAAATGAAGTCAGCTGTTCCCCCAGGAGGTCATCAGTCAGGGCCAGACAGTACACAGAGGTAATGCTGGGAGCAGGAGGAGTTGGTAAAAGCAGTGAGTTTTAATACCAAATGATGGGATCTCTATAGAGGCAACCTTATAGAGTGAATAATAATAACAACAACAACAAAAACAACAATCCTGATGCTGCCATAGGTTAGTTAGCTGTGGCTGTTAAATACCAAGTATTTGGCAAAACGTTTAAAAGCATAAGGACTGTAAAAGGAAGGCTGATGGAGAATAGAGAGACAGCAGGTGACAACATATAGAACTTTAAGAAAATCATTTTTTCCTTTGTCTTCCTGCTGGGTGACATTTGATCTTAATTTATATGTCTTTTTAAAAATATTAATATGATATTTATGAAATAGCCATGGTATGAGAAAAATGTGCTCCTGATCACAAAAATGCTAACATAAAGAAAGAAGTGTTATGAATAGTCAATGAAATATATATACAAACATAGACACACATATTATTGCTGATTGTTGTGTTTGTTTCTCTGATTAGGAATTTCCTGTCTCCTTTTTCTTATCTGTGATTTGACATAGTATGCATGGACTTTGGATACCAAAAGGAAAGTTGTTTTTAGAAAGTTACAGGAGTTTAAGAAACTATATTCATTGTGGGACCTATGCAGGGTGATCAAACCAAATTTTATGGTTAATGAATTAAAAGAGAAAGCTACAAGAATAAAGAAATACAGAGTATTAATGAAGGTAAAGACTGGTAATTTGGGTTTTTTTGATACATAAGAAACAGAAGTTGTCAGTGGTTGGGTTTCTGGAGGAGCTTACAAGGCTGAATATAACAAATTAAAGAAATAGGATTGGTTGGCAAGATGGCAGAGTAGAAGAACGTGAGCTTATACTTTCTTATAAAAACATCAAAATCACAATTAACTGCTGCACGACCATTGACAAAAAAAAAAAAAAAAAAAAAAAAAAAAAAAAAAAAAAAAAACAAGAAAAGCAGAAAAAAAAAAAAAAAAAAAAAAA
>NW_020174638.1:96670-123716 GCF_003031525.2 Neophocaena asiaeorientalis asiaeorientalis | reverse complement strand
AAAAAAAAAAAAAAAAAAAAAAAAGAAAAGAAAAGAAAAAAAGCTGGAATCTACCAAAAGCAATATCCTACACCCAAAGACAAAAGGAAGCCACAACAAGACAGTACAAGGGGTGCAATCACTATAAAATCAAATCCTATACCTGCTGGGTGGGTGACCCACAAACTGGAAAATAATTATATCACAGAATTTCTCCCACAGGAGTGAAAGTCCTAAACCCTATGTCAGGCTTCCCAGCCTGGGAGTCTGGTAATGGGAAGAAGAGCCCCCAGAGAATCTGGCTTTGAAGGCCAGTGGAGTTTGATCACAGGAATCCACAGGATTGGGGGAAACAGAAACTCCACTTTTGGAGGGTTCATGTAAGGTCTTTTGTGCACCAGGACTCAGAGAAAAAAGAAGTGACCTCTTAAGATACTGGGCCAACTACCTAATTGCTAGTATTGGAGGGTCTCCTGCAGAGATGGGGGTGAGGTGCTGTGACTCACTGTAGGGACAAAGACAATGGCAGTCGTAGTTCTGATGAGTACTCATTGACATGAGCCCTCCTGGAGGCAACCATTTTCTCCTCAAGACCTAACCCCACCTAACAAACAGTAGGCTCCAGTGCTGGGATGCCTCAGGCCAAACTACGAACAGGGCAGGAACACAGCCCCACCTATCAACAGAGAGGCTACTTAAAGTCTTACTGAGCACAGCCCTACCCACCAGAGGGACAAGATCCAGCTCCACCCACCAGTGGGCAGGAACCAGACTATCTCACCAGGAAGCCAGCACAAGCCTCTAAGACAGCCTCATCCACAAGAAGACAGACAGCAGAAGTAAGAAGAACTACAATTCTGTAGCCTACGTAAACCACAATCACAGAAAGTTAGACAAAATGAGATGGCAGAGTAATATGTCCCAGATAAAGGAACAAGATAAAACCTGAGAGCAACTAAGTGAAGTGCACACAGGCAATCTGTCAGAAAAAGAATTCAGAGTAATGATAGTGAAGATGATCCAAGATATCAGAAAAAAGCATGTAGACACAGATAGAGAAGATGCAAGAAATGTTTAACAAAGACCTAGAAGAACTAAAGAACAAATAAACAGAGATAAACAATACAATAATTGAAATGAAAAATACACTAGAAGGACTCAAAAACACAGTAACTAAGCAGGAGAATGAATGGTGGGAATCACTGCTGCAGAGCAGAATAAAGAAAAAAGAATGAAGTGAAATGAACACAGTCTAAGAGACTTCTGGGACAACATTAAACACACCAACATTTACACTATAGGGGTCCCAGAAGGAGAAGAGAGAGATAAAGGGCCTGAGAAAATATTTGAAGCGATAATAGCTGAAAACTTCCCTAACATGGGAAAAGTAACAGTCACCTAAGTCCAGGAAGCACAGAAAGTCCAGGCAGGATAAACCTAGAGAGGAATACACTGATACACAGAGTAATCAAATTGATAAAATTAAAGGCAAAAAAAAAAAAAAAATTAAAGACAAAGAAAAATATTGAAAGCAACAGGGGAAAATAAAGAAATAACTTACAAGGGAACTCCCATAAATTTATCAGCTGATTTCTCAGCAGAAACTGCAGACAAGAAGGGAGTGGTATTTAAAAAGATGAAAGGGAAGATCCTACAAGAAAAAATACTCTACCCAGCAAGGCTCTCATTCAGATTTGATGGAGAAATCAAAAGCTTTACAGACAAGCAAAAGCTAAGAGAATTCAGCACCACCAGACAAGCTTTGTGACAAATGCTAAAGGAATTTCTTCTCTACTCTCTAAGCAGAAAAGAAAAAGCCACTACTAGAAACAAGAAAATTATGAATGAAAAAGCTCACCAGTAAAGGCAAATATACAGTAAAGGTAGAAAATTATCTGCACACAAATATGTTATCAATACCAGAAATTGTGAGAAAAAGGAGAGCACAAATGCAGGATATTGGAAATGCATTTGAAATTAAAAGACCAGTATCTTAAAATAATCCTGTTTATGTATAGACTGCTATATCAAAATCTCATGGTAACCACAAGCTGAAAACCTACAATAGATACAAACAAAAAGAAAAAAATCCAAACACAACATTAAAGTTAATTATCAAGTCACAAGAGAAGGGAACAAAAAAGAAAGGGAAGAAAAAAGACTGACAAAAACAAATCCATAAAAATCAAGAAAATGGCAATAGGAACATATATATTAATTACCTTAAATGTAAATGGATTAAGTGCTCCAACAAAAAGACATAGACTGGCTGAATGGATACAAAAATAAGAACATTCTCTAGGATTGATCACATGATGGACCACAAAGCAAGCCTCAGTAAATTTAAGAAAACTGAAATCATATCAAGCACCTTTTGCAACCACAATGCTATGCGATTAGAAATCAACTACAAGGAAAAAAAAAAACTGTAAAAAACACAAATACGTGGAGGCTAAACAATATGCTACTAAGCAACAAATGGATCACTGAAGAAATCAAAGAGGAAATCAAAAAATACCTAGAGACAAATGAAAATGAAAGCATGACAATCCAAAATCTGTGGGACATGGCAAAAGCTGTTCTAAGAAGGAAGTTTATAGAAATACAATCTTAGCTCAGGAAACAAGAAAAATCACAAATAAACAAAATAATCTTATACCTAAAGCAACTAGAGAAAGAAGAATAAACAAAACCCAAAGTTAGTAGAAGGAAAGAATCATAAAGACCAGAGTAGAAATAAATGAAATAGAGACAAAGAAAACAATAGAAAAAATCAATGAAACTAAGAGCTGGTTCCTTGAAAAGATAAACACAATTGATAAAGCTGTAGTCAGAGTCATCAAGAGAAAAAGGGAAAGGGCTTGATAAAATTAGAAATGAAAAAGAAGAAGTTACAATGGACACCACAGAAATACAAAGGATCATCAGAGACTACTACAAGCAACTATACAGTAATAAAATGGACAACCTAGAAGAGATGGACAATTTCCTAGAAAGGTAAAACCTTCTAAGACTGAACCAGGAAGAAAGAGAAAATATGAATAGACTAATCACAAGTACTGAAATTGAAACTGAGATTTAAAAGTTTCCAAAAAACAAAAGTCCAGGACCAGATGGCTTCACAGGTGAATTCTATCAAACATTTAGAGAAGAGTTAACCCCTATCATTCTGAAACTCTTCCAAAAAGTTGCTGAAGAAGGAATACTTCCAAACTCATTCTATGAGGTCAGCATCACCCTGCTATCCAAACAAGATAAAGATATCACACACACACACACACAAAGTTACAGGCCAATATCACTTATGAACATAGACACAAAAATCCTCAACAAAATACTAGCAAATAGAAACCAGTGGTACATTAAAATGATCATACACCATGATCAAGTGGGATTTATCTCAGGGATGCAATGTTTTTCAATAATCACAAGTCAATCAATGTGATATATCACATCAACAAATTGAAGAACAAAAATGTTATGATCATTTCAATATATACAGAAAGTCTTTTGACAAAATTCAACACCCACATATCATAAAAACTCTCCAGAAAGTGGGCATAGAGGGAACTTACCACCACGTAATAAAGGCTATACATGAGAAACCTACAACTAACATCAAACTCACTGGTTAGAAACTGAAAAAAAACCTCTTAGATCAGAAACAAAACAAGGATAGCCACTGTCACCACTTTTATTCAAAATAGTTTTGGATGTCCTAGCCATGGCAATCAGAGAAGAAAAAAAAAATGTAAAAGGAATCCAAATTGGAAAAGAAGTATAACTGCCATTGTTTGCAGATGACATGATACTATACATAGAAAATATAAAGCTGCTACCAGAAAACTACCAGAGATCAACAATGAATTTGGTAAAGTTGCAGGATAAAAATTAATACACAGAAATATTTTGCACTGCATTCTTTTTTTTCTTTTTCTTTCTTTCTTTCTTTATTTTTTTTTTTTTGCGGTACGCGGGCCTCTCACTGTTTTGGCCTCTCCCACTGCAGAGCACAGGCTCCAGACACGCAGGCTCAGCGGCCATGGCTCACGGGCCTGGCCACTCCATGGCATGTGGGATCTTCCCAGACTGGGGCACGAACCCATGTCCCCTGCATCAGCAGGAGGACTCTCAACCACTGCGCCACCAGGGAAGCCCTGCACTGCATTCTTATACACTAAAAATGAAAGTTCAGAAAGAGAAATTAAGGAAACAACCCATTTACCATTTCAACAAAAAGAATAAAATACCTAGGAATAAACCTACCTAAGGAGACAAAAGTCCTGTACTCTGAAAACTATAAGACACTGATGAAAGAAATTGAACATGATGCAAACATATGGAAAGATATACCATGTTCTTAAATTGGAAGAATCAATATTGTGAAAATGACTATACTACCCTAGGCAATCTACAGATTCAATGCAATCCCTATCAAATTACCAATGGCATTTTTAACAGAACTAGAACAAAATATTTTACAATTTATATGCAGATCCAAAAGATCCCAAATAGCAAAAGTATTATTGAGAAAGAAAAACAGAGCTAGAGGAATCAGGCTCCCTGACTTCAGAATATAATACAAAGCTACATTCATCAAACAGTATAGTACTGGCAGAAAAACAGACATATAGATCACTGAAACAGTATAGAGAGTCCAGAGATAAACCCACACACCTATGGTCAATTAATCTACAACAAAGGAGGCAAGATTATAAAATGGAGAAAAGACAGTCTCTTCAATAAGTGGTGCTGGGAAAACCGGGCAGCTACATGCAAAAGAATGAATTAGAACACACTCGAGAACTTCTGCTGCCACTGTCCTTGTCCCCATGGTGAACAGAGCCACCCCCCGCCTCTGCAGGAGAACCTCTAACACTAGCAGCTCACAGGGAGACATTCTGACAATGCTCACCCATGAATGGCTGCAGAAAAGAAGAAATTAATACATCCCCTCCCGAATGCTATCCAAGCCAGGAGATATTTTTTTACTTTAGGAATCAGGAAGATGGCAAAAGAGTAAGATGGGGAGATCACCTTCCTCCCTACAGATACACCAGAAATATATCTATACAAGGAACAACTCCTAGAGAACACCTACTGAAGGCTGGCAGAAGACCTCAGACCTCCCAAAAAACAAGAAACTCCCCACGTACCTGGGTAGGGCAAAAGAAAAAGAGAATTAAAAAAAAGAGAATAAACAGAGACAAAAGAATAGGGACAGGACCTGCACCAGTGGGAGGGAGCTGTGAAGGAGGAAAGGTTTCCACACACTAGGAGCCCCTTCACGGGCAGAGACTGTGGGTGGCAGAGGGGGGAAGCTTCAGAGCCGTGGAGGAGAGTGCAGCCACAGGGATGCAGAGGGCACAGTGGAGAGATTCTTGCACAGAGGATCAGTGCCTATCGGGACTGACCAGCCCGAGAGACTTGTCTGCTTACCTGCCGGGGTGGGCGGGCCTGGGAGTTGAGTCTCAGGCTTCGGTCGGAGCGCAGGGAGAACACTGGGGTTGGCAATGTGAACACAGCCTGCAGAGGGTTAGTGCACCACGGCTAGCTGGGAGGGAGTCTGGGGAAAAGTCTGGACCTGCCGATGAGGGAAGAGACTTTCTTCCCTCTTTGTTTCCTGGTGCGTGAGGGGAGGGGATTAAGAGTGCTGCTTAAAGGAGCTCCAGAGACAGGCGTGAGCCGTGGCTAACAGCACGGACCCCAGAGTTGGGCATGAGACGCTAAAGCTGCTGCTGCTGCCACCAAGAAGCTTGTGTGCGAATACAGGTCACTATCCACACCTCCCTTCCAGGGAGCCTGTGCAGCTGGCCACTGCCATGGTCCCGGGATCCAGGGACAACTTCCCCGGGAAAATGCACGGCATGCTTCAGGCTGGTGCAACGTCCCGCTGGCCTCTGCTGCTGCAGGCTCACCTGGCATTTGCACCCCTCCCTCCCACTGGCCTGAGTGAGCCAGAGTCACTGAAGCAGCTGCTCCTTTAACCCCGTCCTGTCTGAGTGAAGAAGAGACACCCTCTGGAGACCTACATGCAGAGGCAGGGCCAAATCCAAAGCTGAGCCCTGGGAGCTTTGCGAACAAAGAAGAGAAAGGGAAATCTCGCCCAGCAGCCTCAGAAACAGCAGATTAAAGCTCCACAATCAACTTGATGTACACTGCATCTGTGGAATACATGAATAGACATGGAATTATCCCAAAATGAGGAGATGGACTTTGAGAGCAAGATTTATTATTTTTTCCGCTTTTGCTCTTTTTGTGAGTGTGTATGTGTATGTTTCTGTGTGAGATATTGTCTGTATAGCTTTGCTGTAACCATTTGTCCTAAGGTTCTATCCGTCCATTTTTTTGTCTGTTTGTTTCACTTAAAAAAATTTTTTTCTTAATAATTATTTTTCATTTTAATACTTTATTTTATCTTACTTTTTATTTTATCCTCTTTCCTCTCTTTCTTTTTTTCTTTCTTCCTTTCTTTCTTTCTTTCTCTCTTTCTACATATTTCTCACTTCTATTCTGAGCTGTGTGGATAAAAGGCTCTTGGTGCTGCAGCCAGGAGTCAGTGTTGTTGCTCTGAGGTGGGAGAGCCAACTTCAGGACACTGGTCCACAAGAGACCTCCCAGCTCCACATAATATCAAATGGTAAATATCTCCCAGAGATCTCGATCTCAACAACAGCACTCAGCTTCACTCAACGACCAGCAAGCTACAGTGCTAGAAACCGTATGCCAAACAGCTAGCAAGACAGGAACAAAACCCCACCCATTAGCAGAGAGGCTGCCTAAAACCATAATAAGTCCACAGACACCCTAAAACACACGGTCAGACGTGGATCGGCCCAACAGAAAGAAAAGATCCAGCCTCATCCACCAGAACACAGGCACTAGTCCCCTCCACCAGAAAGCCTACACAATCCACTGAACCAACTCTAGCCATTGGGGACAGACACCAAAAACAATGGTAACTATGAACCTGCAGCCTGCAAAAAGGAGACCCCAAACACAGTAAGATAAGCAAAATGAGAAGACAGAAAAACACACAGCAGTTGAAGGAGCAAGATAAAAGCCCACCAGACTTAACAAATGAAGAGGAAATAAGCAGTCTACCTGAAAAAGACTTCAGAATAATTATAGTAAAGATGATCCAAAATCTTGGAAATAGAGAAAATGCAAGAAACATTTAACAAGGACCTATAAGAACTAAAGATGAAACAAGCAACGAAGAACAACACAATAAATGAAATTAAAAATACTGTAGATGGGATCAATAGCAGAATAACTGAGGCAGAAGAACGGATAAGTGACCTGGAAGATAAAATAGTGGAAATACCTACTGCAGAGCAGAATAAAGAAAAAAGAATGTAAAGAACTGAGGACAGTCTCAGAGACTTCTGGGACAACACTAAACACACCAACATTCAAATTATAGGGGTTCCAGAAGAAGAAGAGAAAAAGAAAGAGATTGAGAAAATATTTGAAGAGATTATAGTTCAAAACTTCCTTAATATGGGAAAGGAAATAGTTAATCAAGTCCAGGAACACAGAGAGTCACAAACAGGATAAATCTAAGGAGGAACACACCAAGACACATATTGATCAAACTGTCAAAAATTAAATACAAAGAAAACATATTAAAAGCAGCAAGGGAAAAACAACAAATAACACACAAGGGAATCCCCATAAGGTTAACAGCTGATCTTTCAGCAGAAGCTCTGTAAGCCAGAAGAGGCTGGCAGGACATATTTAAAATGATGAAGGAGAAAAACCTACAACCAGGATTACTCTACCCAGCAAAGATCTCATTCAGATTTGATGGAGAAATTAAAACCTTTACAGACAAGCAAAAGCTGAGAGACTTCAGCACCACCAAACCAGCTTTGTAACAAATGCTAAAGGACCTTCTCTAGGCAAGAACCAAAAGAGAAGGAAAAATCCTACATTAAGAAACCCAAAACAATTAAAATAGGAGTAGAAACATACATATTGATAATTACCTTAAATGTAAATGGATTAAATGCTCCCACTAAAAGACACCGACTGGCTGAATGGATACAAAAATAAGACCCATATATATATACTGTCTACAAGAGACCCACTTCAGACATAGAGACACATACAGACTGAAAGTGAGGAGATGGAAAAAGATATTCCATGCAAATGGAAACCAAAAGAAAGCTGGAGAGAAGCAACACTCATATCAGACAAAATAGACTTCAAAATAAAGACTATTAGAAGAGACAAAGGAGGACACTACATAATGATCAAGGGATCGATCCAAGAAGAAGATATAACAATTGTAAATATTTAGGCACCCAACATAGGAACACCTCAATACTTAAGGCAAATACTAACAGCCAGAAAAGGGGAAATCGACAGTAACATAATCATAGTAGGGAACTTTAACACCCCACTTTCACCAATGGACAGATCATCCAAAATAAAATAAATAAGGAAATACAAGCTTTAAATGATACATTAAACACTATGGACTTAACTGATATTTATAAGACATTCCATCCAAAACCAACAGAATACACATTTTTCTCAAGCACTCATGGAACATTCTCCAGGATAGATCATGTCTTGGGTTACAAATCTAGCCATGGTAAATTTAAGAAAATTGATATCGTATCAAGTATCTTTTCTGACAACAACACTATGAGACTAGATATCAATTACAAGGAAAGATCTGTAAAACATACAAACACATGGAGGTTAAACAATGCAGTACTTAATAACGAAGAGATCCCTGAAGAAATCAAAGAGGAAATCAAAAAATACCTAGAAACAAATGACAATGGAGACACGACGAACCAAAACCTATGGGGTGCAGCAAGAGCAGTTATAAGAGGGAAGTTTATAGCAGTACAATCCTACCTTAATAAACAGGAAATATCTTGAATAAACAACCTAACGTTGCACCTATAGCAATTAGAGACAGAAGAACAAAAAAACCCAATGTTAGTGGAAAGAAAGAAATTATAAAAATCAGATCAGAAATAAATGAAGAAGAAATGAAGGAAATGATAGCAAAGATCAATAAAACTAAAAACTGGTTCTTTGAGAAGATAAACATAATTGATAACCCATTAGCCAGACTCATCAAGGAAAAAAGGGAGACGACTCAAGTAAATAGAATTAGAAACGAAAAAGGGAAAGTAACAACTGACACTGCAGAAATACAAAAGGTCATGAGAGATTACTACAAGCAGCTCTATGCCAATAAAACGGACAAACAGGAAGAAATGGACAAATTCTTAGAAATGCATAACTGCCAAGACTGAATCAGGAAGAAATAGAAAATATGAACAGACCAATCACAAGCACTGAAATTGAAACTGTGATTAAAAATTTTGCAACAAACAAAAGCCCAGGACCAAATGGCTTCACAGGCAAATTCTATCAAGCATTTAGAGAAGAGATAACACCTACCCTTGTCAAACTCTTCCAAAATATAGCAGAGGGAGGAACACTCCCAAACTCATTCTACGAGGCCACCATCACCCTGATACCAAAATCAGACAAAGATGTCACAAAGAAAGAAAACTACATTCTAATATCACTGATCAACATAGATGCAAAAATCCTCAACAAAATACTAGCAAACAAAATCCAACAGCACATTAAAAGGATCATACAGCATGATGAAGTGGGGTTTATTCCAGGAATGCAAGGATTCTTCAATATACGCAAATCAATCAATGTGAGAAACCATGTTAAAAAATTGAGGAGAAAAACCATATGATCATCTCAATAGATGCAGAAAAGTTTTCGACAAAATTCAACACCCATTTATGATAAAAACCCTGCAGAAAGTAGGCATAGAGGGAACTTTCCTCAACATAATAAAGGCCATATATGACAAACCCACAGCCAATATCATCCTCAATGGTGAAAAACTGAAAGTATTTTCAATAAGATCAGGAGCAAGACAAGGCTGCCTACTCTCACCACTCTTATTCAACATAGTTTTGGAAGTTTTAGCCACAGCAATCAGAGAAGAAAAGGAAATAAAAGGAATCCAAATCAGAAAGGAAGAAGTGAAGCTGTCACTGTTTGAAGATGACATGATACTATAAATAGAGAATCCTAAAGATGCTACCAGAAAACTAAGTAGAGCTAATCAATGAATTTGGTAAAGTAGCAGGATACAAAATTAATGCACAGAAATCTCTGGCATTCCTATACACTAATGATGAAAAATCTGAAAGTGAAAGCAAGAAAACACTACCATTTACCATTGCAACAAAAGAATAAAATATCTAGGAAAAAACCTACCTAAGGAGACAAAAGAACTGTATGCAGAAAATTATAAGACACTGATGAAAGAATTTAAAAATGATACAAATAGGGCTTCCTAGGTGGCACAGTGGTTGAGAGTCCGCCTGCAGATGCAGGGGACACGGGTTCGTGCCCCGGTGCGGGAAGATGGGCAGAAGACCTAAATAGACATTTCTCCAAAGAAGATACAGACTGCCAACAAAGACATGAAATAATGCTCAATATCATTAATCCTTAGAGAAATGCAAATGAACACTACAGTGAGATATCATCTCACACCAGTCAGAATGGCCATCATCAAAAAATCTAGAAAAAATAAATGCTGGAGAGAGTGTGGAGAAAAGGGAACACTCTTGCACTCCTGGTGAGAATGTGAATTGGTGGAGAAACTATGGAGAATGGTATGGAGGTTCCTTAAAAAACTACAAATAGAACTACCATATGACCCAGCAATCCCACTACTGGGCATATACCCTGAGAAAACCGTAATTCAGAAAGGGTCATGTACCATAATGTTCATTGCAGCTCTATTTACAATAGCCAGGACATGGAAACAACCTAAGTGTCCATCATCGGCTGAATAGATAAAGAAGATGTAGCAAATATATACAATGGAATATTACTGAGCCATAGAAAGAAACAAAATTGAGCTCTTTGTAATGAGATGAATGGATGTAGAGTCTGTCATACAGAGTGAAATAGGTCAGAAAGAGAAAGACAAGTGCCGTATGCTAACACATGTCTATGGAATTTAAGAAAAGAAAAAAACTTCATGAAGAACTTAGGGGTAAGACAGGAATAAAGACAGAGACCTACTAGAGAATGGACTTTAGGATATGGGGAGGGGGATGGGTAAACTGTGACAATGTGAGAGAGTGACATGGACATATATACACTACCAAACCTAAAGTAGATAGCTAGTTGGAAGCAGCCACATAGCACAGGGAGATCAGTTTGGTGCTTTGTGACCATCTAGAGTGGTGGGATATGGAGGGTGTGAGGGAGGGAGATGCAAGAGGGAAGAGATATAGGAACATATGTATATGTATAACTGATTCACTTTGTTATAAAATAGAAACTGGCACACCATTGTAAAGCAATTATATTCCAATCAAGTTGTTAAAAAAATAAAAGTTACTTTGAAGAAAAAAAGTACTCTCCCTCATACCGTACACAAAAATAAAGTAAAAATGGATTAAAGACTTAATGTAAGACCTGATACTCTAAAACTCTTAGAGGAAAACATAAGCAGATCACTGTCTAACATAAATCACAGCAAGGTCTTTTTTGATCCACCTCCTAAAGTAATCAAAATAAAAACAAAGATAAACAAATGGGACCTAATTAAACTCAAAAGCTTTTGCACAGTGCAAGAGCCATAAACAAAACAAAAAAACAACTTACAGAATTGGAGAAAATATTTGCAAATAATGTACCTGCCAAAGGATTACTCTCCATAATTTATGAACAGTTCATGTGGCTCAATATCAAAAAAACAAATAACCCAACAAAAAATGGGCAGAAGACCTAAACAGAATTTCTTGGCTGGCCAAGATGAACATGAAAAGATGTTCAACATCACTAATTATTAGAGAAATGCAAATCAAAGCTACAAAGAGGTATCACCTCACACCAGTCTGAATGGCCATCATTGAAAAATTTAAAAACAATAAATACTGGAGATGGTGTGGAGTAAAGGGAATACTCCTACACTGTTTGTGGGAATGTAAACTGTTACTGTCACTATGAAGAACTGTATGGAGGTTCCTTAAAAACTAAAATAAGAGCTACCATATGATCCAGCAATTCCACTCCTGTCATATATCCAGAGAGAAACATGGTTTGAAAGGATATATGTGCTCCAAT
Source organism: Neophocaena asiaeorientalis asiaeorientalis (assembly GCF_003031525.2). NCBI lineage: Eukaryota > Metazoa > Chordata > Mammalia > Artiodactyla > Phocoenidae > Neophocaena > Neophocaena asiaeorientalis. The sequence continues at coordinate 111,593 of NW_020174638.1, read as the reverse complement.
GTTCACTGCAGTGATGTTTACAAAAGCCAAGCCATGGAAGCAACCTAAATTTCCATCAGCAGATGAATGGATACAGATGTGGTACATGTATACAATGGAGTATTACTCAGCCTTTAAAAAGAATGAAATAATGACATTTGCAGCAACATGGATGGATCTGGAGATTATCACACTAAGTGAAGTAAGTCAGGCAGAGAAAGACAAATATCATATGATATTGCTTACATGTGGAATCTAAAAAAATGGAAATAATACAAATTTACAAAGCAGAAATAGACTCACAGACTTAGAGAATGAGATTTTGGTTACCAGGGGGGAAGACTTGGTGTGGGGGAGAGATAGATTGGGAGTTTAGGATTGACATGTGTACACTACTATATTTAAAATAGGTAACCAACAAGGACCTACTGCATAACACAGGGAATGCTGCTCAATATTCTGTAAATACCTAAATGGGAAAAGAATATGAAAAATAATAGATACATATATATGTATAACTGAATCTCTTTGCAGTATGCCTGGAACTAACACAATAGTGTTAATCAACTGTGCTCCAATATATATTAAAATTTTTAAGAATAAAGAAATAGATATGTAGTAGGCTTTGAGGTGATTAAATGTTGACTATCTTGAGGCTACGGATATCACTAGAAAATAAACAGGTAAATATAACTTTTTATATAAATATAAAAAGACCCCCATGGAGAATATATCTTTGGGGATGCCAAAAGAAAGGAGAAATATTCGAGTTAGCATGGAAAAGATATATACAAAAGACTCAATAGTTTTAGTGCTTTACAAAAGGACTCAAAGTCGAGGCAACATTCTTGGCATACCAAAGAATAGTATAATCCCCATAAAGCTGATTATTTTTGTGGTGGGTCCACAGGTGATAAGAAAATTGATCCATAAAGAAGAGGAAAAAGGAATATTCCTTTCACAGACAGCAAAGGTAAAGAGATTGGAACAGTAGCAAGAGACACAAAATTAAACACCTTAACACCCTTCCAGCCCCACCCAAAAAATAACAAAACACAGGGATAAGTAAAAAGAAAATAAATAGGTAGATCTGGATGTGGTCAATCACTAAATGCTTGTCAGTGTGAAGTGAAAACTTCACAACTGTATGTGAATGAGGAATTTTCTAAAAGGTTTCCTTTAAAAAGATGTAATAGTTTGAAGGAGCATGAATCAAAATAGGTAAGGATTAGGGAGGGAGGTAAGGTTGAAGGATGAAAAGAATATAATCCATATAAAATAAAACTATATTTTGAGAGAATACAGTAAGTCTGACTCAATGAGGAAGAACAATATGAAAATAAAATGGAGAGATGAGAGAGAAAAAGATCTAAGTAAAAGGTGACGGCCTAATCAACAGAATTGTCATGAGCAGTATGTGAGGTCAGAGAGGTGCTGTGTGGGTCCCATAATGTGCCCATGTAGTCCCCTTTTTTCGCTGACTTGATATTTTCTTGTTTCACCAGGAGCTTGGGAGATGTGGGAATAGAGCGACTAGTTTTCAGTCACTTATTCCAGGGAAATGGAACTTGGAGAGATGTTGGATAGGAGCATCCTTCAGCAATATACTTACCCTGGAGGTGATATTTTCTATTTTGACCCCGCCTCAGTATTAATTGTACTGACTGATCATTGTCACCATTCCAACCCCTGAAAATTTTTAACATAACAGCTTGGCCAGCAGTGAGACCTGGGTTACTCTCACATTCACTATGTACCAAAGAAGTCAGTTCATAATTAAATACTTGAGCAAACTCTTCTAATGTGATAAAGACAGGAGTAGTCAGCTTACCTTAGAGATGGTTAAGAATGAAAGAGTGTAAATAGTTCAGTTGTACTGATTTTATAAATAACATACTTGGCTATAACTTCAGAAACAATTCACAGTACAGTTCCAGGCCTGGAAAATGCTGTCCTGATGGCTTGGTTTGGAATCAGAGTGATGGAATCATATCTTATCCTTTGGCTTTGCCCCTATGATGCATTTGATGTTACCAGTATATAAATGTTCAAGCATTGATTCTCAATATAACATTCTTTTGAAGGTTAAAATGTTTCCTTTCAAATGAACTGTTGATAAAATATTTTTAAAATTATAAAGCTGAAGATATGTATCAATACAGGTACAATTTACTTTCCTTCCCACAATTTGAGTGCTTATGCAAAAGGACTGTACATGCTAATTGAAGTGGGTTATATGAAGGGATTTGAAAAAGGCTGCTTTTCTGAAGAATCTAAAGAAGATGTTTCTATTTCAAATCCTAAGTTAGTTCCATGTCAGCCTTAACATGAATGAGAAACTGAATTTACTGGGACAATATGTTTTATTTTTTAGTTATTTATTTATTTTTTGCGGTACGCAGGCCTCTCACTGTTGTGACCTCTCCCATTGTGGACCACAGGCTCCGGATGCACAGGTTCAGCGGCCATGGCTCACAGGCCTAGCCACTCCACAGCATATGAGATCTTCCTGGACGGCGGCACGAACCCATGTTCCCTGCATCGGCAGGCGGACTCTCAACCACTGCGCCACCAGGGAAGCCCGGACCATATGTTTTAAATGAAGAAAATCTTGGAGATTTTCCATGCTTACTAAGAAATTAAGGTTTTTTCTATCTATATTGTACTAAGATATAGTTTTGTGAGTAGGGAATTTTGAAAGGATTTGCAACTTTACTGGAGCACAAATTCTCACAAGATTTAAAATGTATAGGTAAATAAATAAACTGTGTGTGAGAAATTTCAAAGCTCAAGTAATTGATCAGCAAGTTATTGAGTACATACTATGCATAGGTCCTGTACTAGTTACTATAGAGGGGAAACAAGAAGGAAGTGAATATTTATGAAGCACCATTGTGTAGCAGGTATTAGCTACATTTTTTTCATGCATATATTCAATCCTTATCACAATCTGACTAGTTGTTCTCATTTTATGGACGGAAAAGCTGAAGCCCAGGGCAAAAACTTGTGCCTGGAAGTAATAACTTGTGTCATGGAGGTAATAATTTATAGACTTCTGTGAGATTTTATCTAACTCTTTTACATTATTTTTAACACCCTGGAGAGGAAGAGAAAGAGTTCTATCAGTCACTATTAAGAAGAAAATAGGGCTGTTCGTATTTCATTCTCTACCTCCTGAAGGTTATATTTAGAAGAGATCTAAACCCTCTGGACTAACACTGTCTTTTATACATTCATGCCTTTTTAATATTTAAATTAATATAATTGAACATTATATATTATATCCTATATAAATAAAAATGTGTTTACTTTGTTTTATATGTGAAACATTACACCTAATATTATCTAAGAATTCTATAAGTGCTGAGAAAACAGGATAAACCAGAGTCACCACTGTATTTGAAAGATGGTGAAACTGAGGCCCCAGAAGTTGAAGGGACTTGCCAAATTCATGTACACAGTAGTATCAGAGTCACATTTAGAATAAAGACTTCATGACCCCCATTTAAGCTGTTTTTGTACTACACATAAATTTTTACACAGGGTAAGCTAAATAAAAGTTGAACAAATTATCCAATGAATTTCATGTAACTTGGGCCCATTCTTAGATTTCTCTCTTTGTTCCACTGCCTACCATCCCTTCCCCTTGCTCAAAAAACAAAACAAATATAAAATCTCACAGCTATACTTTAAGATTTAAATGGAGTTTTTAAAAACCCTATAAGTGTTTTAAATATTGATCTTTCTATGTGTTTGTGGTTTGATATATGAAGGTTGTTCTTCAGTGATAGAGCATGATTAGGGTCCACTTAATTTCCCTGCATTCACATCTGGTTCTTCCAGTGCAGACTCAGGTTTTCAGCAAATCTTACTCAGTAATTATAAGATTTTACTTTCCAAAATGTATTTTATGTATTATGATTTTTAATCTTATTTGAGGATAAATAGGATAAATCTTATTATAAGATTTTATAATCTTATTTGAGAAGGCAAATAAATGATCTATTCCCTATGTTCACATGAGACATCTGAGGTCCAGAAATGTTAACAGATTTGTTCAGGAGTACACAGAAGTAAGTAAGGACTATGAAAGGAATTCAAGTTTTCTAACAATAAATTGTTTCTTCACCAAATTTCATGCGAAAAGTAGAGAAATATCCAAATATCAGATGAGATCTACATGTTCTTCTCTAGTTCTGGGACACATCTTGAAATTACCTTGATAAAATTTTGTCAAGTGCAAAGTATGTATGAAATATTATACAAGTCATTGGGCAGGGAGAGAGTGTTATTCCTACATACTGTTCCTGACATGACCTCTTCCCTCTAGGAGTTCAACATCTCATGGGAGAAAATAATGTATACTATAATAATAATGTATATTATAAAATGATAAGGTTATATTTGGACTCTGACATAGAGCTGTGGAAACTCAGGATAAGGGGTGCTAAATCTGCATGCTAAAGTTAAGAAGGAATCACAGCAGTGATGATATTTGAATTGTGTACTAAAGGATGAGAAGTATTTCTTGAGGTTGAGAACAGAAAGTAAAGGGAGTGCTGGGGGTTGAGAGTACGAGAATTTAATGGTAACAGAGCATGCAAATACAAAAAGGAATGTGAGAGTTAGTTACAATTTTTTATGAAGGGATCTTGATAGCTTGATGTCTTTTGGGGCAGTTGGAAAAACCTCTCCTGAGATTTGCTTAAAACCTATCTTAGGGAAACTGAAAGCTAAAACAAAACAAAACAAACTGAAAGCATATAACTTATTAGGGAACTCAGAATTTATTAGAATGCATCCGTTGTGGATTTTTTTGTAATGGGAAAACTGATTTGTAAAGTAAGTAATCATACTCTGCCCCACACCTTTCTTCAATTTGGCTCTTTTTTACATTGAGTTTTGTGTAGCAGGATTCTATAAAATGAAAGCAATAGGGATATTTACTGCTGTAAACAGAAAGCAGCACAAAGCCAATCCTTCAACCACAAAGAATTGGTATAAGAAGGTAGAAGATCAAGCCTTTATCTGATGAATTAAATCAAGGCCAACAACCAAGTGCATGAATCACTTCCCTAAGGCACTGTCTTTTACCTCATTAGTAGAATTTTGGATCTGATAAAGCTGAATAATTGTCAAATCATGACCATGTGTTATTTGAACGTTCTGAATTGCAAAGACAAAAGAAAAGATAAACAAGGGAAAAATTAAAATATTTCAAGACTTAGTGAACCCTCTGCTGTCACCCTTAATTGTCACCACCTTAATTATACTGTAGATCATCATTCACTTGCAATATTGTCAACAAGAATTATCCAAGTCCAAATAAGGCTCAGTAGTAACGTAAATTGGTGCCTACCCACTGAAGTAATGATTGAAAGTATAATTCATGTAAAAGATGTTGACTGATAATATGTCTAAGATTATATGCACTCTATAGATTTTAACTTGATTTTAAAAAGGAGTTAGTACAGTCTTTACCAGAGAAAGGGCCTGGAGATGGATATGCTTGTATCGGTCCCTGACTACCCACATGTTGCTGGGCTCCTTCACAGTCATACATTTACCCTGGTGTCCTAAAGGCTAAAGGTCCCTCAAATTCACCTGGCCCCCATTTATTCTCTAATTTGATCTTGTGAGGTAAGCATAAGTGTCTACACTTTGTATGTGAGGAAACTGAGGCCCACATAAAAAAAAAAAGTAATATGCCCAGAGAGACAGAGATATTAAATGATGGTCCTGAGGTGCCTACACATACATGTCTAAGTTCAATGGTTACACTATTTTAATTTCCTACCCTAAGAAATTTTATTTTATTTCTTGAGGATATGATACAAAGAACCTGAGTTCTAATTCAGCTGAATCTTCATAGATACTGTTGACCAGTGTCCTGAAGTTGGCTCTCCTACCTCAGAGGCAGAGCTCTGACTCCTGGCTGGAGCAGCAAGAGCCTTTTATCCACACGGCTCAGAATAAAAGGGAGAAAAAGTAGAGAGAATTAGTAGAAGTATGAGGAAAGAAAGAAGGAAAGGAGGGAAGGAAGGACGGAAGAGAGAAGCAAAGAAGGGAAGAAGAAAAGAAAGGAGTGAGGGAGGGAGGGAGGAAGGATGGAAGGAAGGAGGGAAAGAAAGAAAAAAGACAGAAAGAAAGAAGATACCGTAAAAATAAAATAAAGTATAATAAAGTTATTGAATTAAAAAATACTTATTTAGAAAAAAAAAGGGACATATAGAACCTTAGGACAAATGTTGGAAGCAAAGCTATACAGCGAAAATCGTACACAGAAGCGTACACATACACCCTCACAACAAGAGATAAAGGGGGAAAAATCATAAATCTTGCTCTCAGAGACCACCTCCTCAATTTGGGGTGATTCATTGTCTATAGGAGGGACGGAAGGAAGGAAAGAAAGAAAGAAAGAAAGAAAGAAAGAAAGAAAGAAAGAAAGTAAAGTATAATAAAGTTATTAAAATTAATTATTAAGAAAAAAAATTTTTAAAAAACCACGGACGGATAGAACCCTAGGACAAATGATGGAAGCAAGACTATACAGACAAGATCTCACACAGAAGCATACACATACACATTCACAAAAAGAGGAAAAGGAAACAAAAACTATAGATCTCTTTTCCCGGGACTCCCTCCCGGCTAGCCGTGGTGCACTAAACACTTCAGGCTATGTTCAAGCCGCCAACCCCAGTCTTCTCCCTGCCCTCCTTCTGAAACCGAAACCCAAGCCTCAGCTCGCAGCCCCGCCCGCCCCGGCGGGTGAGCAGACAAGCCTCTCGGTCTGGTGAGTGCCGGTCGGCACCGATCCTCTGTGCGGGAATCTCCCCGCTTTGCCCTCCGCACCCGTTGCTGGGCACTCCTCCGCGGTTCCGAAGCTCCCCCCTCCGCCTCCCGCAGTCTCCGCCCACGAAGGGGCTTCCTAGTGTGTGGAATCTTTTCCTCCTTCACAGCTCCCTCCCATTGGTGCAGGTGCCGTCCCTATTCTTTTGTCTCTGTTCTTTCTTTATTTTCTTTTGCCCTACCCAGGTACGTGGGGAGTTTCTTGCCTTTTGGGAGGTCTGAGGTCTTCTGCCAGCCTTCAGTAGGTGTTCTGTAGGAGTTGTTCCACGTGTAGATGTATTTCTGGTGTATCTGTGGGGAGGTAGGTGATCTCCGCGTCTTACTCTTCCTCCATCTTCAAGGTCCCCCCTCCATAGATACATTTTAGACATCAGACAAAATCACGTACACCAAAATACTTGAAAAAATTTAATTTTCTATGCAAACAACACGGAGTGTTAACTTTATTAGGTGGGGTGGGGGAAAGTATGGGAAGGTCTGACCAAGCATTTCAACATGTATGGATCAAAGACATTATGTTCTGGTCCATTCAGGGACCCCTGGAGACCTCGACCACATAGAGAAGGGATGATAATTCTCTCAATTTGAGAAAATCAAGTACTAACCCAGTAATAATTAGAAATTATTAAAGTCTGCTATCATACGAATGAAGAAAGTAAACAAGATCTACTAGGTGCTCATCTATTACAGGGACAGTGTTCTTTCTTTCTCTCTCTCTCTCAATCCCCGTGTGTGTGTGTGTGTGTGTGTGTGTTTGTGTGTGTGTATGACAGAGTAATTGATAGAAACTGTAGGTCACAAATAGAAAATACCTTCCCTGTCCATTTATTTAACCAGATTAAGGGCTGTGGTGTGTCTGTGTGTGTGCCCAGACCTTGAAAGGCCCTGAACTGTTACCAAGAATTAGACATAATCCTCACCCTGCCCAGTGGGATAAAAAGGATGTATAAATAGAGAATTATAATGCAGTGGGGTAGGCACAAAGATAGAGATGTATACATGGTATTTTGAAAGCAATGGAAACTGTGGCTCAGGAAGTTAGTTACCTACCACAGGTTGCTCAGCTGTTCAGGCATAGCATTGGGACCAGAAGACTCTTAAATTACTGGATCATGGATTTTTTTTTCCATTAGATCATGCTGCCTCCCATAAACCAGCATAAAATCTACTTCTCCTAATTGGAGTTTAGGCTGCTTATGGTGACTCTTTTTGAGTGTGTATGTCTTTGCAGTGGTGGAATTGTGACTGTATACACTGATAGGTGGCAGTCCTCTGCATTGCTTACAAGCATGTAAGAAATTCTCTTATCACTGATTTTGGCTGTTATTTGCAAAGCCTATCAATGATCTCAACTCAGTCACTCAGGCTTTGCTCATAAATGTCAGCTCTTTGATGACTGTCACCAAACAGTGCTACCTGCTCTTCTGGTTCATCAGCAGGCATCAGCTAATTGCTGTTACTGGCAACGTGCCAGGTAATCTGTTCTGCCCTTTCTGCTTGCTATAACCCTACTCCAGCTGACACAATCACATTATCATTGAAACATGACCTATTCTTGTCTCCACACTCTCAGGTACTTCAATACTGCCACTACCAAGTGTATTAGAGGGATAGAAGTATGTGCCAGATTCTCCCTAGAGTATATGTGAAGGATGGATTATGCTGGAGTATGTTGAGGATGATGGTTTATCTAGGGATGTTGTATTGAGGTGGGAATCAGATGATACACACAGTTCAGAATCCCAGGAAAAAAATCTTTAATTAAACTGTAGTGAAATTGTATAGAAAATTTGTGGTCTCACAATGGAGCACCAGACAATAACTTTTAACTGGTTATATAAGTTGCAGAGGCCTTTACTCAGTGGACTGCTTGAATAGGGAAGTGATTCTTTGGGTAGTCACTAACTGAATGGATAAGAAAACCTTAGATAGTTTATTACCACATAGTTCCTCTTAATATGCTTTAAAATGAGAAACAATTATGTCAGAGTACATGTCATGTATATAAATCTCTGTGCACTCACAAGGAGGAATGATTGTTGTTTTGTCTAAACTATTTCTCTGTCTTTTAATTTCTTCCCCCAATGAAAAGCAGAATGAGAACCCACATCTTTGAGTCATACATATGTCTGACCCTGTTCAACGTGCTTTATGTACATTATTTAATTGAATCCTCACAAAAATGCTAAGCATATTTGTGGTGATTATCTGTAATTCACAGATGAGTAAAGTGAGGCTTGAAGAGGGTGAGCAGTTTGCTCAGGAACACAGAACCTGTGTCTGGACAGATCTTAGTCACCTCCAAATCCCAGGTCCTTAACACTGTCTACTATGCCACTCACCATCCCATGTTCTTAATCTATCCTTGATCTTCATTATAAGGCCTCAGCATAGAAACTATGACAGAATAATGTGAACTGGAGGCTTTAACATCCTAGCAAATACAGATTTGTGTTTTCTCATCTGTAAATAAGGAATAACAATAATAGATACTGCAATGACTGCTTTTTATAGAGCAGTTATAACAAAGCCTGACACATGATAAGTGCTGAGTAATGCTTGTAACATAAAGGCATACTTTGTTTTTAATTATTTGTCTTAACAGAAGTTGACTTTGAGCAGGTCACTTAAGCTCTTTGTTTTTCATTTTTATTGAGGTATAGTTGATTTAAAATATGTTAGGTTTAGGGGTACAATATAGTAATTAAAATTTTTATAGATTATAATCCAATTAAAGTTATAAAATATTGGCTATATACCCTATGTTATAAAATATATCCTTGTAGCTTATTTATTTGTACGTAGTAGTTTGTATCTCTTAATCCTCTACCCCTATCTTACCCCTACCGGCTACCCTCTTCACACCGGTAAACAGTAGTTTATTCCCTATGTGGGTGAGTCTGTTTCTGTTTTGTTATATTCACTCATTTATTTTATTTTCCACAAGTAGTGATAACATACAGTATTTGTCTTTCTCTGTCTGGCTTACTTGACTAAACATAATGTACACTTCAGATTGAACTGTGTTGCTGCAAATAGCAAAATTTCATTCTTTTATATGGCTGAGTAGTATTCTATTGTGTGTGTGTGTGTGTGTGTGTGTGTGTGTGTGTGTGTGTGTGTGTATGACATCTTCTTTACCCAGTCATCTGTTGATGGACCCTCAGATTGCTTCCAAATCTTGATTATTATCAATAATGCTGCTATGAACATTAGAGTGCATGAATCTTTTCAAATTATCTTCATTTTTTCAGTTATATACCAAGGAATGGAATTACTAGATTATATGGCAGTTCTATTTTTAGATTATTAAGGAAACTTCAAATTGTTTTGCACAGTGGCTGTACCAATTACATTCGCACCAACAGTATACAAGGAAACCCTTCTATCTGCATTTTGTTATTTGTGGTCTTTTTGATGGTAGCCATTCTGACAGGTATGAGGTGATATTGTGATTTTGACTTGCAGTTCTCTGATTATTATTTATGTTGATCATCTTTATATATGTCTATTGACCATCTGTATGTCTTCTTTGGAAAAATATCTATTCAGGTCTTCTCTCCATTCTTTAATTGGGTTGTTTGTTTTGGGGATATTAAGTTGTATAAGCTGTTTATATATTTTTGATATTAACCCCTTATCTGTCATATCATTTGAAAATATTTTCTCCCATGTAGTAGTTGTCTGTTTATTTTATCAATTGTTTCCTTTGCTATACAAAAGTTTTTAAGTTTTATTAGGTCCCATTTATTTACCTTTGCTTTTATTTCCTTTGTCTTAGAGAAAGATTAAAAAAAAAAGCAACAATGCTATGATTTATGTCAAGGAGAGTTCTGCCTATCTTATCTTAGAGGAGTTTTATGGTTTCTGGCCTTATATTTAGGTCTTTAATCAATTTTGAGTTTATTTTTGTATGCAGTGTGAGAAAATGTTCTAATTTATTATTTTACCTGTAACAAATGACCTATTGAGTGTGCATTTTTCTTCATTGTACATTCTTGCTTCCTTTGTTGTGGATTAATTGACCATAAGCGTATGGGTTAATTTCTGGGCTTTCTGTCCTGTTCCATAAATTTTTGTGTCTTTTTTTTGTTGTTGTTCCAGTACCATACTGTTTTGATTACTATAGCTTTCTAGTATAGTTTGAAGTCAGGGAGTGTAATACCTCCAACTCTGTTCTTCTTTCTCAAGATTGTTTTAGCTATTCAAGGCCTTTTGTGCTTTTATAGAAAAATTTAAATGATTTGTTCTAGTTTTGTGAAAAATGTCCTTGGTATTTTGATAGGGATTGCACTGAATGCCTTGGGTAGTATAGTCAATTTAACAGTATTAATTCTTCCAATCCATAAACACAGTTTATCTTTCCATTTGTGTCATCATCATTTTCTTTCATCAATGTCTCATAGTTTTTTGAGTACAGGCCTTTTACTTCCTTAGCTAGATTTGTTCCTAGGTATTTTATTCTTTTTGATCTGATTGTAAATAATATTGTTTACTTAATTTCTCTTTCATTATTAGTTTATAGATTGCAATAGATTTCTGAATATTAATTTTATATCCTGCAACTTTACTGAATTAATTGATGAGCTCTAGGAGTTTTTGGGTGGTGTCTTTGGGATTTTCTATGCATAGTGTTATGTCATCTGCAAACAGTGAAAATGTTTCTTCTTCCTTTGCAATCTGGGGTCGTTTTTTTCTTGTCTGATTGCTGTGCCTAGTACTTCCAATACTATGTTGAATACAAGTGGTGAGAGTGGTCATCCTTGTCTTGTTCTTGTTTTTAGAGAAAATGTTTTTAGCTTTTCATCATTAAGTATGATGTTAGCTGTGCTTTTGTCATATATGGCCTCTATTATGTTGATATATGTTCCTGCTATACCCACTTTGTGAAGAGTTTTTATCATAAATGAATGTTGCATTTTATAAAAAGCCTTTTCTCCATCTATTGAGATGATTACATGATCTTTATTCTTCAACTTGTTAATGTGATATACCACATTGTTTGATTTTCAGATATTGAACCATCCTTGTATCCCTGGGATAAATTCTAGCTAATCATGTTGTATGATACTTTCAATATATTGTTGAATTTGGTCTTCTAATATTTTGGTGAGAGTTTTGCACCTATTTCTTCAGTTTTATTGGCTTAAATTTTCCTTTTTATGATATATTTGATTGGTTTTGATATGAGGGTGATGATGACCAAATGAGTTTGGAAGCATTCCTTTCTTTGCAATGTTTTAGACTAATTTGAGAAGGATAGATGTTAACATTTCTCTAAATGTTTGGTAGAATTCACCCGTGAAGCCATCTGGTCCTGGACTTTTGTTTGTTGGGAGTTTTAAGTTACTGTTTAAGTTTCATTACCAGTAATTTGTCTGCTCATATTTTCTAGTTATTCCTGGTTTAGTCCAGGGAGATTGTATATTCTAGGTATTTATCCATTTCTTCAGGGTTTTCCAATTTATTGGTATATTGCTGTTTGTAGTAATGTCTTATGATCTTTTGTATTTCTGTGGTGGTGGTTGTAACTTCTCTGTTTTCACTTCTGATTTTATTGATTTAGGCTCTCTCTTTTTTTCTTGATGAGTCTGGTTAAAAGTTTATCAATTTTGTTTATCTTTTCAAATAATTAAGTTTCATTGATCTTTATTGTTACTTTAGTCTATTTCATTTATATTGGCTCTGATCTTTATGAGTCTCTTCCTTCTACTAACTTTGGGTTTTGTTTATTTTTCTTTTTCTTGTTCCTTTAGGTGTAAGATTAGGTTTTTTATTTGTTTTTCTATTGTTTCCTGAGGTAGGCTTATATCACTTAAAATTTTCTTTTACAACTGTTTTCTCTGCATGCCATAAATTTTGGATCACTGTGTTTGCAATTTTATTTTTCTCAAGTTATTTTTTGATTTCTTCTTTAATTTATTCAGTGACCCATTGGTTGCTTACTAGCATGTAGTTTATCTTCCATTTGTCTGTGTTTTCTGCAGTTTTATTTTGTAGTTATTTTCTAGTCTCATGGCATGGCAGTCAGAAAAGTTGCTAGATATAATTTTAATTTCCTTAAATTTATTGCAACTTGTTTTGTTGCCTAGAATTTGATCAATCCTGGAGAGTGTTCCATATGCACTTGAAAGTAATGCGTATTCTGCTGCTTTTGTATGCAGTGCAAACATACAAATATATATAAACATGAAAAAAATTATATATATGTACTAAACCTTTTGGTCTAATGTGTAATTTAAGTTCAGAATTTTTTTATTGATTTTCTGTCTGGATGATCTGCCCATTGATATAAGTGGGGGTGTTAAAGACCCCTATAATTATTGTATTACTATTAATTTCTCCCTTTATATCTGTTAATATTTACTTTATGTATTTAGGTGCTATGTTGGGTGCATATATATTTACAATTGTAAATATATTCTTATATATTGTTATAAAATTGTTATATTTTCCTCTTAGATTGACCCCTTGATCACTATGTAATGTCCTTCTTTGTCTTATTTTGCAGTCTTTGTTTTAAAGTCTATTTTGTCTAATATAAGTACTGCTACCCCAGCTTTCTTTGATTTCTATTTGCATGGAATATTTTTCCCATCCCCTCACTTTCAGTCTGTGTGTGTCTTTAGATCTGCAGTGAGTCTCCTGTAGGCAGCATATGTACCAGTCTTGTTTTTGTATCCATTCAGCTACTTTATGTCTTTGATTGGAGCATTTAGTCCATTTAAATTTAAAGTAATTATTTTTTTTTGAATTTTATTTTGTTAATTTTTTTATACAGCAGGTTCTTATTAGTCATCTATTTTATACACATCAGCGTATACATGTCAATCCCAATCTCCCAATTCATCACACCCCCACCCGACCCCCCCACCACTTTCCACCCTTGGTGTCCATACATTTGTTCTCTACATGTGTCTCAATTTCTGCCCTGCAAAACAGTTCATCTGTACCATTTTTCTAAGTTCCACATATATGTGGTAATATATGATCTTTGTTTTTCTCTTTCTGACTTACTTCACCCTGTATGACAGTCTCTAGATCCATCCACGTCTCTACAAATGACCCAACTTCATCCCTTTTTATGGCTGAGTAATATTCCATTGTATATATGTACTACATATTCTTTATCTATTCATCTGTTGATGGACACTTAGGTTGCTTCCATAACCTGACTATTGTAAATAGTGCTGCAATGAACATTGGAATTCATGTGTCTTTTTGAATTATGGTTTTCTCTGTGTATATGCCCAGTAGTCTGATTGCTGGGTCATATGGTAATTCTATTTTTAGTTTTTCAAGGAACCTCCATATTGTTCTCCATAGTGGCTGTATCAATTTACATTCCCACCAACAGTGCAAGAGGGTTCCCTTTTCTACACACCCTCTCCAACTTTTGTTGTTTGTAGATTTTCTGATGATGCCCATTCTAACTGGTGTGAGGTGATACCTCATTGTAGTTTTGATTTGCATTTCTCTAATAATTAGTGATGTTGAGCAGATTTTCATGTGTCTCTTGGCCATCTGTATCTCTTCTTTGGAGAAATGTCTGTTCAGGTCTTCTGCCCATTTTTGAATTGGGTTGTTTGTATTTTTAATATTGAGCTGCCTGAGCTGTTTATATATTTTGGAGATTAATCCTTTGTCCATTGATTCATTTGCAAATATTTTTTCTCATTTTGAGCATCGCCTTTTCATCTTTTTTATAGTTTCCTTTGCTGTGCAAAAGCTTTAAAGTTTCATCAGGTCCCACTTGTTTATTTTTGTTTTTATCTCCATTACTCTAGGAGGGGCATCAAAAAAGATCTTGCTGTGATTTATGTTAGAGTCTTCTTCCTATGTTTTCTTCTAAGAGTCTTATAGTGTCCAGTCTTACATTTAGGTCTCTAATCCATTTTGAGTTTATTTTTGTTTATGGTGTTAGGGAGTGTTTTAATTTCATTCTTTTACATGTAGCTGTCCAGTTTTCCCAGCACCACATATTGAAGTGACTGTTTTTCCTCCACTGCATATCCTTGCCTCCTTTGTCATAGATTAGTTGACAATAGGTGCATGGGTTTATCTCTGGGCTTTCTATCCTGTTCCATTGATCTAT
>NW_020174638.1:78531-92554 GCF_003031525.2 Neophocaena asiaeorientalis asiaeorientalis | reverse complement strand
TATACAGCAGGTTCTTATTAGTCATCTATTTTATACACATCAGCGTATACATGTCAATCCCAATCTCCCAATTCATCACACCCCCACCCGACCCCCCCACCACTTTCCACCCTTGGTGTCCATACATTTGTTCTCTACATGTGTCTCAATTTCTGCCCTGCAAAACAGTTCATCTGTACCATTTTTCTAAGTTCCACATATATGTGGTAATATATGATCTTTGTTTTTCTCTTTCTGACTTACTTCACCCTGTATGACAGTCTCTAGATCCATCCACGTCTCTACAAATGACCCAACTTCATCCCTTTTTATGGCTGAGTAATATTCCATTGTATATATGTACTACATATTCTTTATCTATTCATCTGTTGATGGACACTTAGGTTGCTTCCATACCCTGACTATTGTAAATAGTGCTGCAATGAACATTGGAATTCATGTGTCTTTTTGAATTATGGTTTTCTCTGTGTATATGCCCAGTAGTCTGATTGCTGGGTCATATGGTAATTCTATTTTTAGTTTTTCAAGGAACCTCCATATTGTTCTCCATAGTGGCTGTATCAATTTACATTCCTACCAACAGTGCAAGAGGGTTCCCTTTTCTACACACCCTCTCCAACATTTGTTGTTTGTAGATTTTCTGATGATGCCCATTCTAACTGGTGTGAGGTGATACCTCATTGTAGTTTTGATTTGCATTTCTCTAATAATTAGTGATGTTGAGCAGATTTTCATGTGTCTCTTGGCCATCTGTATCTCTTCTTTGGAGAAATGTCTGTTCAGGTCTTCTGCCCATTTTTGAATTGGGTTGTTTGTATTTTTAATATTGAGCTGCCTGAGCTGTTTATATATTTTGGAGATTAATCCTTTGTCCATTGATTCATTTGCAAATATTTTTTCTCATTTTGAGCATCGCCTTTTCATCTTTTTTATAGTTTCCTTTGCTGTGCAAAAGCTTTAAAGTTTCATCAGGTCCCACTTGTTTATTTTTGTTTTTATCTCCATTACTCTAGGAGGGGCATCAAAAAAGATCTTGCTGTGATTTATGTTAGAGTCTTCTTCCTATGTTTTCTTCTAAGAGTCTTATAGTGTCCAGTCTTACATTTAGGTCTCTAATCCATTTTGAGTTTATTTTTGTTTATGGTGTTAGGGAGTGTTTTAATTTCATTCTTTTACATGTAGCTGTCCAGTTTTCCCAGCACCACATATTGAAGTGACTGTTTTTCCTCCACTGCATATCCTTGCCTCCTTTGTCATAGATTAGTTGACAATAGGTGCATGGGTTTATCTCTGGGCTTTCTATCCTGTTCCATTGATCTATATTTCTGATTTTGTGCCAGTACCATATGGTCTTGATTACTGTAGCTTTGTAGTATAGCTTGAAGTCAGGGAGTCTGATTCCTCCAGTTCCATTTTTTTCTTTCCCCTCAAGACTGCTTTGGCTATTTTGGGTCCTTTTTGTCTTCATACAAATTTTAAGATTTTTTCTTCTAGCTCTGTAAAAAATGCCATTGGTAATTTGATAGGGATTGCATTAAATCTGTATATTGCTTTGGATAATATAGTCATTTTCACAATATTTATTCTTCCAATCCAAGAACATGGTGTATCTCTCCATCTGTCTGTATCATCTTTAATTTCTTTCATCAGTGTCTTATAGTTTTCTGTATACAGGTCTTTTGTCTCCCTAGGTAGGTTTATTCCTGGGTATTTTATTCTTTTTGTTACAGTGGGAAATGGGAGTGTTTCCTTAATACCTCTTTCAGATATTTCATCATTAGTGTACAGGAATGCAAGAGATTTCTGGGTATTAACTTTGTATGCTGCAACTTTACCAAAGTCATTGATTAGCTCTAGTAGGTTTCTGGTGACATCTTTAGGATTCTCCATGTAAAGTATCATGTCATCTGCAAACAGTGACAGTGTTACTTCTTGTTTTCCAATTTGTATTCCTTTTATTTCTTTTTCTTCTCTGACTGCCATGGTTAGGACTTCGAAAACTATGTTGAATAGTAGTGGTGAGAATGGACATCCTTGTCTTGTTCCTGATCTTAGAGGTAATGATTTCAGTTTTTCACCATTGTGAATGATGTTTGCTGTGGGTTTGTCATATATGGCCTTCGTTATGTTGAGGGTTCCATCTATGCCCACTTTCTGGAGAGTTTTTATCATAAATGGGTGTTGAATTTTGTGAAAAGCTTTTTCTGCATCTATTGAGATGATTATATGACTTTTCTTCCTCAATTTGTTAATGTGGTTTATCACATTGATTGATTTGTGTATATTGAAGAAGGCTTGCATCCCTGGGATAAATCCCACTTGATCATGGTGTATCATCCTGTTAAAGTGTTGCTGGATTCTGTTTGCTTGTATTTTGTTGAGGATTTTGCATCTATAATCATCAGTGTTATTGATCTGTAATTTTCTTTTTTTGTAGTATCTTTCTCTGGTTTTGGTATCAGGGTGATGGTGGCCTTATAGACTGAGTTTGGGAGTGTTCCTCTGAAACTTTTTGGAAGAGTTTGAGAAGGATGGGTACCAACTCTTCTCTAAATGTTTGATAAATTTCACCTGTGAAGCCATCTGGTCCTGGTTTTTTGTTTGTTGGAAGATTTTAATCACAGCTTCAATGCCATTACTTGTTATTGGTCCACTCATATTTCTGCTTCTTCTTGGTTCAGTCTCGGAAGGTTATACCTTTCTAAGAATTTGTCCATTTCTTCCAGGTTGTCTATTTTATTGGCATAGAGTTGCTTGTAGTAGTCTCTTAGGATGCTTTGTATTTCTGAGGTGTCTGTTGTAACCTCTCCTTTTTCATTTCTAATTTTATTGATTTGAGTCTGCTCCCTCTTTTTCTTGATGACTCTGGCTAATGATTTTTCAATTTGTTTATCTTCTCAAAAAACCAGCTTTTAGTTTTATTGATCTTTGCTGTTGTTTTCTTTGTTTCTATTTCATTTATTTCTGCTCTGATCTTTATGATTTCTTTCCTTCTGCTAACTTTGGGTGTTGTTTGTTCTAGTTTCTCTAATTCCTTTATGTGTAAGGTTAGATTGTTTATTTGAGTTTTTTTTTTTTTTTCTTGAGGTATGCTTGTATTGTTATAAACTTCCCTCTTAGAACTGCTTTTGCCACATCCAATAGGTTTTGGATCGCCTTGTTTTCATTGTCATTTGTCTCTAGGTATTTTTTTATTTCCTCTTTGATTTCTTCAGTGATCTCTTGGTTATTTTGTAATGCATTGTTTAGCCTCCAGCTGTTTGTGCTTTTTAAGTTTTTTGTCTGTAATTGATTTCTAATCTCATAGCGTTGTGGTCAGAAAAGATGCTTGATATGATTTCAATTTTCTTAAATTTACTGAGGCTTGATCTGTGACCCAAGATATGATCTATACTGGAGAATGTTCCGTGCACACTTGAGAAGAAAGTGTAATCTGCTGTTTTTGGATGGAATGCCCTATAAATATCAATTAAATCTATCTGTTCTATTGTGTCATTTAAAGCTTGTGTTTCCTTATTAATTTTCTGTTTGGATGATCTGTCTATTGGTGTAAGTGAGGTGTTAAAATCCCCCACTATTACTGTGTTACTGTTGATTTCCTCTTTTATAGATGTTAGCAGTTGCCTTATGTATTCAGGTGCCCCTATGGTGGGTGCATATATATTTATAATTGTTATATCTTCTTCCTGGATTGATCCTTTGATCATTATGTAGTGTCCTTCCTTGTTTCTTGTAACATTTTTTGTATGAGTATTGCTACTGCAGCTTATTTTTCATTTCCATTTGCATGGAATATGTTTCTCCATCCCCTCACTTTCAGTTTGTATGTGTCCCTACGTCTGAAGCGGGTCTCTTGTAGACAGCATATATATGAGTCTTGTTTTTGTATCCATTCAGCAAGCCTGTGTTTTTTCTTTGGAGCATTTAATCCATTCACATTTAAGGTAATTATCGATATGGATGTTCCTATTACCATTTTCTTAATTGTTTTGAGATTGTTTTTGTAGGTCCTTTTCTTTGCTTGTGTTTCCCACTTAGAGATGTTCCTTTAGCATTTGTTGTAGAGCTGGTTTGCTGGTGCTGTATTCTCTTAGCTTTTGCTTGTCTGTAAAACTTTTGATTTCTCCATCGAATCTGAATGAGATCCTTGCCAGGTAGAGTAATCTTGGTTGTAGGTTCTTCCCTTTCATTACTTTAAGTATATGAGGCCACTCCCTTCTGGCTAGTAGAGTTTCTGCTGAGAAATCAGCTGTTAACCTTATGGGAGTTCCTTCGTATGTTATTTTTCATTTTTCCCTTGCTGCTTTCAATATTTTTTCTTTTTCTTTAATTTTCGCCAAATTGATTACTATGTGTCTCGGTGTGTTTCTCCTTGGATTTATCCTTTATGCGACTCTCTGCATTTCCTGGACTGGACTTGGGTGGCTATGTCCTTTCCCATGTCAGGGAAGTTTTCAACTATAATTTCTTCAAATATTTTCTCGGGTCCTTTCTCTCTCTCTTCTTCTTCTGGGACCCCTATAAGGTGAATGTTCTTGCGGTTAATGTTGCCCCAGAAGTCTCTTAGGCTGTCTTCATTTCTTTTCATTCTTTTCTCTTTATTTTGTTCTGCAGCAGTGAATTCCACCATTCTTCCAGGTCACTTATCCATTCTTCTGCCTCAGTTATTCTGCTATTGATTCCTTCTAGTGTATTTGTCATTTCAGTTGTTGTATTGTTCATCTCTTTTTGTTTGTTCTTAATTCTTCTAGGTCTTTCTTAAACACTTCTTGCATCTTCTCAATCTTTGCCTCCATTCTTTTTCTGAGATCCTGGATCATCTTCACTACAATTATTCTGAATTCTTTTTCTGGAAAGTTGCCTATCTCCACTTCATTTAGCTGTTTTTCTGGGATTTTATCTTGTTCCTTCATCTGGTACATAGCCCTGGGCCTTTTCATCTTGTTTATCTTTCTGTGAATGTGGCTTTTGTTCCACAGGCTGCAGGATTGTAGTTCTTTCTTCTGCTGTCTGCCCTCTGTTGGTTGAGGCTATCTAAGAGGCTTGTTCAAGTTTCCTGATGGGAGGGACTGCTGGTGTGTAGAGCTGGCTGTTTCTCTGGTGGGCAGAGCTCAGTAAAACTTTATTCCACTTGTCTGCTGATGGGTGGGGCTGGGTCCCCTCTCTGTTGGTTATTTGGCCTGAGGTGACCCAACACTGGAGCCTACCTGGGCTCTTTGGTGGGGCTAATGGCAGACTCTGAGAGGGCTCACACCAAGAAGTACTTCCTAGAACTTTGGCTGCCAGTGTCCTTGTCTTCATGGTGAGAGAGAACCAACCCCCAGCTCTGCAGGAGACCCTCCAACACTAGCAGGTAGGTCTGCTTCAGTCTCCTATGGGGTCACTGTTCCTTCCCCTGGGTCCCAATGCACACACTACTTTGTGTGTGTCCTCCAAGTGTACAGTCTCTGTTTCCCCCAGTCCTGTCAAAGTCCTGCAATCAAATCCCTCTAGTCTTTAAAATCTAATACTCTAGGAGTTCCTCCTCCTGTTGCCAGACCCCCAGGTTGGGAAGCCTGACGTGGGGCTCAGAACCTTCACTCCAGTGAGTGGACTTCTGTAGTATACGTGTTCTCCAGTTTGTTTATCCTCCACCCAGCAGATATGGGATTTGATTTCGATTATGCACATCCTACCATCTCATTGTGGCTTCTCCTTTGTCTTTGGATGTAGGATATGTTTTTTGGTGAGTTCCAGTGTGTTCCTGTCAGCGACTGTTCAGCAGTTAGCTGCAATTCCAGTGTTCTCGCAAGAAGGAGTCTAAATTAAATATTGATAGGTATGTTCTTACAGCCATTTCTTAAATTGTTTTCTGGTTGTTTTTGTAGTTATATTGTGTTCTTTTCTTCTTAGTTTGCTGTCTTCCCTTGTGATTTGATGACTACTTTTTCTCTTTTTTGTGTGTATGTATCTATTATTGAGTTTTGATTTGTGGTTACCATGAGGTTTATATATAGCAATCCATATATTTATTTATTTTCAGTTGCTGGTCTCAAGTTCAAGTGGGCTTTAACAACCCTTCATTTTTAGCCTCTTCCCCAAACAAATGTTCTTGACATCATATTTTACATCTTTTGGCTTAGTGTATCGCTTCTCTACTTATTGCAGATATAGAAGATTTTACTACTTTTGTCTTGCTATTAGATTTGTTCATGGTTGAATTACTACCTTCACTGTATATTTGCCTTTATCAATAACTTTCTTTTTGTGATTTTCATTTTTCTAGTTATGAACTTTTGTTTTTTGCTTAAAGAAATTCTTTTAACATTTATTATAAAGCTGTACTGGTCATGCTGAATTCTTTTACCTCTTGCTTTTTTGTACAAATTTTGATCTCTCCATCAAATGTGCATGAATGTTTGCTAGGCAGAGTATTCTTCATTGTAGATTTTTTACTTTAGACACTTTAAATATATTATGCCACTCCCTTCTGACCTGCAGAATTTCTGTTGAAAAGTCAGCTTATAGTCTTATAGGAGTTCCCTTGTATGTAACATTGCTTTTTCCTTGCTGCTTTTAATATTGTCTCTTTAATTTTAAATTTTGCCATTTTAATTACAATATATCTTCTTTGGGTTAAAGCTGTTTGGGGCTTTCTGTGCTTCCTGTACCTGAATGTCTGCTTCCTTTCTCAGGTTAGGCAAGTTTTCAGCTATTATGTCTTCAAACATATTCTCTGTCCCTTTATCTCTCTCTTCTCCTTCTGATTTTTTTTGTGATACGCGGACCTCTCACTGTTGTGGCCTCTCCCATTGCGGAGCACATGCTCCAGACGTGCAGGCTCAGTGGCCATGGCTCATGGGCCTAGCTGCTCCGTGGCATGTGGGATCTTCCCAGACCTGGGCATGAACGTGCGTCCCCTGCATCAGCAGGCAGACTCTTAACCACTGTGCCAACAGGGAAGTCCCCCATTGCTTTCTATTATTTTTATTTTCTTCTGTTCAGCTTCAGTAATTTCCACTACCCTGTCTTCCAGCTTGTTAATTTGTTCCTCTCTACTATCTAATCCACTCTTGATTTCTTTGAGTGTATTTTTAAATTTTAGTTATTGTATTCTTCATCTCTGTTTAGTTCTTTAATATTTTCTAACTGTTAAAAACTTCTAATTGCCCACTCTGTTCATTTATTCTTCTCTGAGTTCTTTGATTATCTTTGTCATCATTACCTTGTACTCTTTATTGGGTAAATGCTCATCTCATCTCCACTTCACTTACTTCTTAAGGGGTTTATCTTGTTTCTTCATTTGAAAAGTGTTCCTCTGTTGCCTCAATTTGCTTACTTTGCTGTTTTTATTTTTATGTGTCTGATAGGTTTGTTTCATTTCCTGACCTTGGAGGAGTGCTTTTTTGTAGATGTCCTGTATGTCTCAAAAGCACACTCTCCTCTGGTCAACCAGAACTATATGCTCTAAGGATGCACCCATGTGTGTTATGTGGGTCCTTCTGTTGTGTCAGACTGACTACTGTGAGCAGTCTTGTATACATGACTGGTGTCTGGCCCAGTTGGTTGCCTGGCCCTGCCTTTTGCAGAGGCTGCCAGCCACTGGTTGTTGGGACTGGATAATGAGGCTTCTGGTTGCAGAACCCCAGGAAGTATCAGACCTAGTGCTGGTTTACTGTTGGGCTGATCTGGGTTCTGGGATGTGTGGTTATGTATCCAGGATTTTCATGTCTAGTGTCTGTCTGTTGGTGGGTCAGGACAGTTTCTGACATGCCTGTGGGTTCTGGGGTGTCCCAAATTTGGTGCTGGCTCTCTCTTGTGTGGAGCTGGTTCCTGGTGAGGCTTTCTGAGGAGTCCAAGTTATCTTGGAGCTGGTATTGTCCTCCTGGTAGGTAAAACTGGGGCCCCAGGAACCTCCCAGGGGCTGATTCCCACCCACCAGTGGGTGAATTGGGTCCTAGAGACAGTGCTGAGTCATTGACAGGCAGAGCTGGGTCCTGACATCTCTGGCTGCAGGGCCCGGGATTCCCAGAGCTGGTGTTGGACAACTGGTGGGTGGGGCCAAGACCCAAATGGTTTCAGGGCCATTGCTGGCACACTAGTGACCAGAGTCAGGTCTTGGGATCTCTGGCTACAGAGCCCTGCAGTCCCAGAGCTAGTGTTGGCCTTTGGTGGTTGGTGCCAGTTTGTTTCACAGCAGGCTGTGGGCTCATGAACCTCATGTTGGCCCACTAGTGGATGTGGTCAGATGCCAGGGAATCTGACTTGGGGGCCCAAGGTGTCTCAGAGCTGGTGTTTGCCTGCTGGTGAGCAGCACAGCCATTGCCCAGGTTGTCCAGGGCTAGTGCCAGACTGCTGGTGGTAGGGTTAAGTCCTGCCACAGTATGTTGTGGGTATGTGGTGGTCTTGGGACTGGTGTCTGCCCATTGATGTGTGAGGCTGGTCTCAGGGATAATGCCAGGCCCCTTATGGTTAATGTCAGGGTCCAAAGTCTTTGGCTCCAGGGTCTGAGGATCTCAGAGCTGCTGTCGTCCTGCTGGTGGGTAGGGCCCAGGACCTTGGAGGCCCAGGTTTAGTGCTGATTCACTAGTGGGTAGAGCCAGGTCCCAGGGTCTCTGGCCACAGGGCCCTTGAGGTGTGGGGTTGGGTCCTGGACCTTCTGGTGGACAAAGCCATATCCCAGCATGACTGTGAGCTAAGAGGGTCTTACTTCAGCCTCTCTGCTTGTGGGTGGAGCTGTGTCACTTCCTGTCTGGCTGCTCAGCCTGAGGAATCCCAGTACTGGAGCCAACAGGCTGATGGTTTCTTCTGGGTCCTCATGCTTATAAGCTAGAGGAGGATTCCAAAATGGTACTTGCCAGCACCAATGTCCATGCAATAGAATAAGCTCCCAAAATTGGCTGTCTCAGTTTCTATTTCCCTAGGTTGGGAAATAGAAACTCCAGTTGCCTCCTGCCTCTCTAGGAGACTGAGATCAGAAGATGGATCTGACCCAGCTTCTTTATTTATTTATTTTTTTACTTTAATTATATATATATTTTTTCCAACCTCTTTTTGTATTATACACATTTCTATTCCCTGATGGAAATTTACTGAAAGTATATAAACTCATTTATAGTATTTCATAGGTGATTATATATATATCACCTGTATATAAGCATCATATATATATATATGATGCTTATTAAAATTTAACTAATATATAAAGGAGACAAGCCAACTTAATTATTTATTAACTAATTCATGATGTGATAATTAAATATTTAATGTTACAAAATAATAATTCTCTTCTTTTATCTTTATTTGTTCTTCCAGTTTTATTGAGGTATATTTGACACAGAAGCACTGTATAAGTTTAAGGTGTACAGCATAATGATTTGACTTACATACGTTATGATATAATCATCACAGTAATTTTAGTGAACATATATCATCTCATACAGATGCAAAATTAAGGAACAGAAATAAGTTTCCTTGTGTTGAGAACTCTTAGGATTTACTCTCAACAATTTCCATATATAACATACAACAGTGTTGATTATCTTTGTAATGTTGTGTATTACATTCCTAGTACTCATCTAAAACTGGAAGTTTGTACCTTTTATTTTTTTAATGAGAAGTCCTTGTTGGTTATGTATTTTTAAATATAGCAGTCTCCTTTCAAATTACTTCTTCTGCCCTGGGTTCCAGGGCATGTGAGCTTTCATGTGTACACTTTAATAGTGGAGTCTATTTCTGACAGCCTTCTGGCTCTCCTGAAAGAAAGTGCTGCTGGCCTTCAAAGGCAAACATTCTGGGGGCTTTTCTCCCCAGTGCCAGGGAACTCAATGTGCGGCTCAGACCCATTGCTCCTTGGGGAGAACCCTCTTCAATTATAATTATCCTCTTGCTTTTGGATTCACCACCAAGATATGGTTCTTGAGTATACCACAACTCTTACCCTCATACATACCTTTTTGTAGTTCTCCCTTTATAACTTTAGTTGTAGAAGATCTATTATGCTAGATTCTGTTTTTTCTCTATCAAAAGTTGCTCTGTAAATAGTTGTAATTTGGTGTGCTCATGGGATTAGGTGAGCTCAGGGTCTTTCTACTCTATCATCTTGGCCAATCTCCCTTCACTTAAACTCTTGGAGTCTACATTTTCTTCATCCTAACAATGGCACTAATTAAAATTATCTTAAAGAGTTGCTGGGTAGATGATATTAGAAAATATTAAATTAAAAATGTGAATTATAGTGTCTAAGATATTACATCCTCATTAAATCTGTTGTCTGCTGTTCTTTCTTCATTCCTTCATTTGTCCATTTGTTCCTTCCCTCCCTCCTCTCTTCTCTCCCTCCTTCTTTTCTTCCACTCCTCCACCTAAGGCAGTTTATGTCAGTGGAGTAAGGAAGGGTAGTGACAGAAAACCTTTCAGGTGGGTATCAGGAAAAATGGGATTTGGTTTCAACATTATATGTCACTGTATATCCATCTGCTCTATACCTATCCTTGCTGTCTGTATCCTTATACTGATTAGTTTCAGCTTTAGTCTCTTAAGTGGTAATTTCAGTGACAATAGTAATGGTAGCTTGCTAGTTACTCTATTTATCCTAGTTGACCCATCTCACACACACACACACACACACACACACACACACACACACAGAACAGCCTGTTAGAGAAAGGATTTGTGAACAATTGCTTGACCTGCTACAACAGCTACAAAGGGCCTGATTAGAGTGGCTGTATTTTATAACAGAGCATGCCTGTACATGAACCTGGACTGTAACTAAATTTTTCCAATACTTGCGTTGTTTTAGTAAATTTTTAATAATAAGATGTTCCCTTTGTTCTACACAGTAACAACATTGCTACCTTTAAATGGAAAGAGTCATATTTAACATTTGCAGGAAAAGTTAACAATAAGCGACACACATAGAGTTTTTGTAAAATGAAGAAATTAGATTTTTTATTTAGAAGCACAAGGCACACTCTGTTATTTGAAACTGTAAAGACTTTACAAGTCTTTACAATTACAATTTTAATTGTCCCTGACTATTATCTTTTAACAGATCACATCCCACTACATTCTGCTTTCCACCCCACCGTCAGACCAATTGTCCTGAGATTCCATTTTGCTTCTCTTGATCAAATGTCTTCAGTGGCTTTCTCACTGCCAACAGACGGACATCAAAAGCCCACAGGATCCCTGATGTTTGAGACTTGTCGGATTATCTGTCAACTAAACAAAAAGGAGGTATCCCTAAGGTGAGTCAGATGGGGAGGACTGTAGTGTTGAATGGCACAGAGAAGTCAAGCCAGAGAAGGCAGAATTGGGAACCAGGTAACAGAGACAAATGTCAGGAGCCAAGAGGGATCAATGAGATTTGAAACAGTGTCAAAAACATCTTGACAGTGAAGTTAGGTGAAGTGAAAATGGGAAGATTTAGAACTGAGGTTACAAATGTTGAGTTGCTGCCAAAATATTATTTTATATGGGCCCTCATATGATATGATTTTTTAGACTGTATCTCTCATCTCACTCTTGGTCTCTCTCTGTGTCTCTCTTTCTCTCTTTCCCCTTACCTGAGTGTGAGCTATGCCCTAATTTTAAAAGACCCATAGCCACTAGAATTATCCTTTTAGCATGTTATCTGTCTTCTGGACAAATTATTATACTCTTATTCTACCCCCAAATACTTGAGACTTCTTCCCTGTATTATTTATAGTATATATATAGTTTATATATATAAATTTATATTATATATATAGTTATTATATTATAATAACTCCAACATAAGCTCTCTTCTCTTTTCTCTCAATTTGTCTGTCTTTATCTGCTCTTCTAAATTCTGCACAAGTATTTCCTGCTTCTTAATATTGTCCCTATCTACTTCAGTTTAACATAGTTTCTCCCCTTTATGGCAGTTAAAACTATTTATTTCATAACTGTTCATAATTATATAGGTTTTTCCAGCATCTGGTTTGTGGTCTTAAAATGTTATTTAAATCTTGTATTTTTATTTTACTTTGTGTCTTTTAAAATTTACCTCCCCATCTTGGTTACAAATTCCTGCAGAATAGGAAATAAACTTTATATAGTTTTTTCTCTCCCATGAAAAGATATGGTAGTAAATTCTTAAACATATTTACAAATGTAATTTCCTTCTTTCACCTTTGGGAAAAAGCAGAGAATAAAGCACACTACATACACAGTGAAATAAAATTAACAATATTCTAAAATTTCATGATACAAAGAGCCATGGATATAGAGAAAGAAACTGCCACCAATAGAAATGTAATACGTTGTAGCTTGGGAGGAAAATACACTCAGGATAGCATGTATAGACTTTGGTGGCAGTGGTTTTGACCACTCTATGCTTAGGATGTTCAGTAAAACAAAGAAACCAAGGTAAAAGATTGTGAGCCAAAATTTAACAGATAGGTAAGAACAAGTAAGATGAAAATTCCATATTATAAGAAGTGATCATGTGCAAAGCAGACACAATAGGATCAGGAGCTGTGCAATTTCCTTTAAAGAAAAAGGACAGAAACAGCTGGCAGCCAAATACAGATGAGATATTGAAAATAACTCATGTTTAGTTTTCCAAATAAGTTTTTCAATTATTCCACCAGGAAGAGGATGGAGAAAGAAAATTATTTTATAAAACGTTATGGGGAAACCTTGGTAAACAAGCCTGCAGAATTTTGTTTACTCCTGTGTTTTTTTAGTTCAAACTGTGTATTAACATCTTAATGAAAAAATATATTTCTTGGTTAACAGTAAGAAAAAACGAGTTAGATTGTGATTGTAAACCTGAATTCTGAAGAAACTACAAGTTTCCACAAATTTTTCCTTTGAGGATGAAAAGCACTCTGGGTGGTGATTTAATTTTGGCAACCTATATTCTAATGTGAAAAGAAAGAGGAACACCTAGCCCCTAAGAATAGCAGACAATCATAGAAGCAGATTATAATCAAGGCATTATACCTTCTCCCTAATTTCAGGACGCTCTAAAATCAAGACCGGAAGAACCATTTTATAGGTAAAATTGTTGCTGCTATTAAAAGAAAAAACAAGCACTTTTTTTGCTAGTATTAAGAACTTTTCCTTTCTATTTTTCCCCTTGACTTACCTCACTCCTTACTCCTATCTTTTGCTTCATTATAATGAAAAAGCTTAAGCAATCTAATATCAGTTTCCACCATTTTTTAGACCACTCCACAAAAGCCTTTAATATTTTTTGCGCTTAAAAAAAAAACAAAACTGTATCGCTCACTTACTTCATCACAGAAAAGTAAATGGAAAACATTTTTACATACAATACTCTGTTGTGACAAGCACACAAGTTATCTGCTTCTCTGAGCTTATCTGCATTTTTCTTGAGTATAATTCTGAGACAGCCAAGCATGTTTGAAGGTGGAGAGACAAGCACTGAAATTCTGTTCTACTACTTATAAGGCAAATGACTTTGCTGGCTCTTCCTTTTCTTTCTGATCTTTGAATGTTGGAGGGCCCAGGGCTCATTTCTTGGACCTCAAGTTATCTTTAATTTCCTAAATTATTTCATCCAGCCCTATGGATAAATTTATGTGTCTTTATATCTTTAGATTAAATTAAATTAATATCTATATTAAAACTATAAGGAGATAATACTAAACTGGCTAAAATTAAAGAGACTAACAATACCAAATGTAGAGTAGGATGTAATGGGAAAGTAAATTGGTATAACCACCATGGAAAATGATTTGTCACTGTGTGTTAAGTTGAAGAAATACATAAGTTGACCATATGATCTAGGAATTTTACTCTTACCTATATATACCCAGCAGGAATTCACATATGTGTAGACCAAGAGGCATGACCAGAGTATTCTTAGAGCCATTATTCCTAATAGCCTCATATTAAAAGTTTAAATATTCATTAATATAAAAGTGAGTAGAATCAATTATGTTAGAATATTATGTATACTATATATACTGTATACTATATATATGCACACATATACATGCATTTGTACAATATATGTGTGTATATATGTGTGTGTACATATATATAT
>NW_020174638.1:39235-78508 GCF_003031525.2 Neophocaena asiaeorientalis asiaeorientalis | reverse complement strand
ATAAAACCATAAAATCTGGGATATTAGTTACCTGTTGAGGGAGGTAGGAGGCAGTGATTGGGAAGGGCATGGGGATTCTGGAGTTCAGGAAATGTTCTTGCTTTATTATGGGTGGTGGTAGCATGAGTGTTCACCTTGTGATAAACTATAGAACTGTAAAATGTTCTGTTTTGCATCTTCTTAAGGTACGTGAAATTTCACAATAGAAAAGATTTATGAACTTTTAAAACATTATATCTCCAGTTCAGACTTCCTTTCTAAACTCCAGTCATGTATTCAACTCTCTACTTGACAGCTCCAGTTAAATAGCTAATAACAATTTCAAAGAAGCAAACAAAAAATGTCCAAAACTGAAGTACCGATCTTCTTCCCAAACTTGTTTCACCTGCTGCCTAGGTCTTATCAATTGAAGACAACTCCAACTTTCTAATTTCTCAGGCCCAAAATCTTGGCCTGATCCCTTGCTCTTCTTCTCTCATATCTCCACATCTAATATATAAGTAAATCCTTTTGCCTTTACCTTTTATACATATCCAGAGGTCTTCTTTTCTCAAAACCAATTATTACCATCTTGGTCCAAATTACCATCCTCTTTTGCTTGTTTCTGCAATATTGCCCTAACTGTTCTCCATGCTTCTACTATAGCCCCCAACAATTTATTCTCAACATAGCAGCCAGAATGGTTCTTCTAAGTTAAAATTTAGGTTTTGTCAATTTTTTGCTTAAAACCCTACCACAGGTCCTGTTTCACTCACAGTACTCCCAATGGTCTATATCACTTCTCTGATCTCATGTCCTACTACCCACTCTCTTGCTTCTCTCTCTTATAGTAACACCAGCTTCCTTATTCTTCCTAAAATATTTCAGACATGCACACTCTCCTTTTAAGGACTTTGTTCTATCTTTTCCATCTTCCTGGAATACTTTTCTCCAGATATCTGCTTGACTGCTCTATCTCTTACAATCATTGCTCTTTTTTATCTCAATGGGCCTATCCTGACCAGTCTGTTTTGTTTAAAACCTCACCTCCTTACAATACACCCATACTCTTTTCTCTGGTCCACTTTCTTCTTTATGTAGCACCTATTATCTTCTAATTTAATATTTTTATATTATTGGTTATTGTTGGCCTTCCCCAACTAGAATGTCTATTTTGTTCTTCCAAGTCCCTAGTGCATAAATGAAATAAATAAAATCACCTAAACTTGTGAAGCCTCAATTTCTTCATCTCTAAAGTATGGATAATATACTATATATAATAATATAATATAATATACAATAACTATTTTACCAACATTGCCTTGGGTTGTAAGATTCAGGATAGTAGCAGTGGAGATAGGAAGTGATAAGATTCTGGATGTATATTAAACAAATGCCAAAAGTATTTAATAATTGATAGGAGAGGACTGTTGGCTCAAACAATTGGAAGGATGGTTTTGTCATCAACTGAAATGGAATTATTATATGTAAAGTTCTTGGCACTTAAAAAAACCCACAAGATTATTCTTGTAATCGTATGTTAAAAAAAAAAAAAGAGTGTATGTAACTCTTGACATTGTAGAGAGACAAAATATAGACACATTTTATGATGACTAGATGTTTATGCTCCAGTTGGGTTCAAGACCTTTTCAAACAGAACTTGTACTGATATGAATATTAAATGTAATAATCCAAATAAAGCAATGTGATACTTACAGTAGGTAATGTTTGAAATTCTTCTTTGTTTAAATATTTATTTATTTGTTTATTTACTTGGCTGCACCGCGTCTTAATTGTGGCAGGCAGGATATTTGTTGTGGCATGCAGGATCTTTAGTTGCTGCATGGGATCTTTTAGTTGTGGCATGCAGACTCTTAGTTCAACATGCAGGCAGGATCTAGTTCCCTGACCAGGGATTGAATGGGGACCCCTGCATTGAGAGCACAGAGTCTTAAATGCTGGATCACCAGGGAAGTCCCATGAAATTATTCTTCTTTATATGAATAAAAAGGTTGATACTTGAGGTGAGTAAAAAAGGGAAACATTTGTAAGTATAAGATAAAAGTGTAAATTTACATTTACACATTCTAACAGAAAGAGAGTAGATGAAAGTTTATTTATAGATCATAGTAATCTTGGAAATCTTCCTCTGTTAAGGAGGTTTTGAACCAAGCCATTCTTTCATTTTATATGCAGCTTAGATGTATTCAGCTCTTGCTTTCCAGCCATTGTTCTGGATACTAGAAACCCAGCATTGAAATTAGGCTCCACCCCACCTTCAAAATACTCTGTTATAATGGTAAAGAGAGACAAATAATTTGGAAATTACAATTACATAGCTTAAAGCTGATTTTGTTGGTGTTCACTTTCCTGCTTATCTTTCCCACATAAATTTGCCTTATGTTATTTGTCTAGAGCCAAAACAGAAAATAAGAAAACTCCATCCTCTCCTCTCCTTAATTGATCCTTTCTTGTCACAGTCATATGCCAATAGCATGGACGTTTTCTCCATGTGCGCAGCTCAGATATCACCTTCCTGTTTCTATATTTCATTCCAAATGCTCACATGACTTCACTCATCCAACGTAGGGTATGTTTTGCATAGAGTGTGCTTTAGAGCACAGATTTGAGACCCTGCTACCAGCATTTAAATCCTGGTTCATTCATTTAGTGTGATCTTAGGCACATTACTCAGCACCTATGAATCTCAGCTTCCATCTCTGTCAAATGGGGGTGATAAGACAATGGTTTTGCAATGAATTAATAATTTGACTTCCAGTAAATTAGTGAGAATAAAGTACCCAGATTAGTACCTGGCCCTTCTATATATATGCTCATTACTGTTGTTATTGTTGCCACCATTGTTATTATTATGTCTTTCCATAAACACTATTCAGTTCTATTCAGGTTGAAGGCTATGTTTTCTACATTTTGTTCAATGTTGTTATGACTTTCCTTTCCTCATATTCCCAGAAAAGCATTTCTCATTTACTTCCCTATAACACGTTACTTTGAGTTTAGGGTAAAAAAAAATCATGCATTCCTAAGCAAATGGGCTAGAGGGATCAGGATTAAAGGTCACTTTTACTAACTAGTTTCTAGGGAAGAAAGTGTCTTCTGATTTCTAAGATTTTGGTCCTAACCAGAAAGGAAGATATAGTTTTCTGCAGTTTTTAAAAACTCTGACCTTAAAGAGTCAGGACCTGGAATCATTCTGAACACTCAGATAAGGACTTTCTAATAGTTTTTTTCAACATTGCAAGATTTGTTTAGTGTTTTTTTTCTGTTAATGTGGAAAACCTAATGTGTAATGAAATTGTATATCAAGAGATTCAAAGGATAATTAGGGAAACAGATAGTTTTAGTAGTTTGTGAAATATGAGCTTATCATGGAAGGTCACACCTTTTACATCTCTCTGGGTTGTTCCCCACTGCTACTAGTATCATTTTTATTTTACTTTTTTTATTTTATAGCTAACACTTAAGCTATACCAGCTAATACCTATTTAACTAATAAGGTCCTCGACTTTCACTTTTATTGATAAACATTTGTTGGAGTTTTTAATATCCATTTGTGTTTAATTTGATAATATTAAAAATGCCTCATTTCTGAAAGTGATTAATGGTCTTTCAAAAGATAGGACTTCAGTTTTTATTTATGTAATATTGAGTTCACTGGAGTCTGGCTAGAAATCTGCCATTAATGATCATTGTAATAAAAAGTCCTGCAAGGGACACTTTTCAGGTCTTTAAGAATTTCCCTACTGCCTGGTGGATAAACTGTATTTTTATTCAGATTTTTATGTAGATCCTCCAGCACCAGCTTTCAAAAAGACTCTCCCAAAGGGAACCACTGTTTCCTTGCACAAATCTTTTGTTTCGGCCAGTGAGACCTTATTGTCTCCCAAACAAATGGTATACATCACTACCTAATTTTACACAGATACTTCTAGTCAATGAGCTTCCAGTTCTAATGGAGCTTCTGAAATTTCCTCTTGCCTATTTAAATTCCATTTATTCTTCAAAGCCAAGAAGTGAACAACTAAACCCACAGTAATTTATTCTTCCTCTTTTACTGTCTGTACTCTTCATTTAACAATATATCCATGGACGTGTGAGCGATTTGGCTGATCTGGCTGACTGGGCAGGTGTTCCCTTCCTCCCTGCCAGTTCCATGTGCATCCTTCACAAAGCTCCTGGCTAGAGCAGGACCACTCTTAGGTCAAAGGTAGCTGTGCTTCCCTGCTAGAACCGCCAAGCAACCTCCAAACAATCTCATTTAACACTTAACATATCCTGATTTGTATATCTAACTTTCTGTGTGTGTGTGTGCTCTGTGCTGATAATGATATAGACTCCTTTAAGTTAAAGTCTAGTTTTATATACTCTATGGAATTAGTTCTCAAAGTGTGGTTTCCTGGTCCTTAGCCACTGCAGCATTTGGGTACTTGTTAGACATGTAAATTCTCAGGTCCCACCCAGATTTACAGAGTCAGAAGCTCTGAGGTTGGGTCCCCAAAATTTGTATTTTAACAAGCTGCTTTGGTATTACTGATATAAGCGCAAGTGTGAGAGTCAAACTTGGCTGCACGTTAGAATCACCTGAGAGAGTTTTAAAACTACTGATACCAGTTACCAGGATTTTACTTGGTCTGAGGTTCAGCCTGGGCATTGAGATGTTTTCAGAGCTCCCCGTATGATTATATTGCACAGCAATATTTGGGAATCACTACCCTACACCACACTGCTTTCTTTTTCTCCCAGAATAGACAGGCCTAAGCATATATTGGACACACATATTAGTTTGTTAAAATTGGTTTCTTCTAAGAAGAGCTAAAACCCTTTGGATCGAGACAAAGAAACATCTTTTTCTGAGCATAAATCTGATTTTGGAATTCTTTCCCTGTTTCTCTTAATTTCTCCATTACCTTCCCCTTTCAGTCCCTTATATTTCATCTTCATACTTTCCCAGAGAACTCCAAATGTAGCATATAATATACATAAGCAACTGTGGCATAAAATATTTTATTAATTGTGGTAAGCAATTTCCCTAGGATTTTATTTTTTATATATTTTAGTATAAAATACTTGATACATATAAAATAATATGTAACCTAAAAGTCAAGAAGAGCAATAAAACAAGCACCATTGAGCTCTACCATTCAACTTAGTGGGTAATTTTAGTTCTTTTATTAGATACCTTTAATCAGTAAACAAAAACATTTTAAAAATCAATTTAGATATTATTATAGAAAGATATAAAGGCAAAAGTATCTCTTCAGCAGTCATCAAAACATAATACCTATTCCCGTGCTAGCATGAATCTTTGAATAGTATAAATATAAATATATGTTCTCACTTGAATAGGAGTTTGTCATATTATGAAACAATCTTCGCAATCCTTCTGTGGTTTGATGAGCATGTCTTGCTCTCCTTGAAAATGTGGATTCATTTTTGGATTTAGGAGGCTTGTCACCCTTCTAAATCTCAAGAGATATTGTTGATAACCTAACAGGGACAGCATGACTGCTGAGTCAGTTCTACAAGTTGCTAACATATGGGCCAATGGAAATTCAAATAGGCCAAATTTTACAGTTTCAATCAATTTATCTATGTCTGTTTTTCTGTGCTTATCTAGATTGTCTTCATTAGAAATGTTCCTTCCCAGACTTCTTTAACAGACCCTAAGTAAACACTTGTTGACTAATTAGTACTTATGCTTACTCTTCTGTTTCTTTCCTTCCATTTTTACTCCAAGGTAAACTATTCTCCTTGCTCTGGTTGTTCTGTTTTTGAACACGTACTCTATAAAAGACTTCCTGATTATCAATACCTCTGCAGAGTTTTAATTATTGTAAATATGCATGTTTTTGTGTATAAGTGTTCACTGTGTCCTGATAAGCCAGAGTCTTTCAACAGAAAGTTGAGAGGCCAAACATCACCTAATGATATATTCCTCATCTTTAATATTAGAGTAAGGGAAAAAGGTAGATTAGATAATATCCAAATTCTTTATGATTTTTTTCAGAAATAATAATGTTAAATATCTTGTTCAATCAAATCATCATGGCACTTTACACACTTAGAATGTGCATCTTTGAAGTATTACTCAATTTACCAAATCAGTCAGCACATGAAATTACACTGCAGATAATTGCATAGAGATATATTACACATATAATCTTCCTTATGCCATTTTAGTTTAGATAAAATGATTACACTGAATTTAAAATAAAGTTTACTTTTTTACATATAAGCTAGGGATTAAAATGTTTGCTCTCAAGTAGTAAGTTTTAACTTTATTTGTGTACTTGTCTATGTTTTCAATCTGAATTTACCACCTCAGATTTTCTAATTGATGGGAACAACAGCTTGTTAATTTATGTCTAATTATTTTAACCATTTTTTATCCCTCATTTCTTGAAGTCATTTCTCCATATGCTGTTCCATAATATATATAGTAATTCATTAATTGTGAAGTCTTTATATAAAAAAGGTAGACATTCGCAACACAATTTCTCTATATCTCCATGTAATCCTCATGTCATTTTCTGTATCATCAAACCCATGTTGTCTTGCATGTTTTCTTTAGTTCTTCTAATGACATTCAATTCAAATCAAAGTAATTAAAAATTCAGTGTTATCAAGTACCAGGTAAAGAAAAAATATATTGCAGAATCTATGACTAGGTACTGATAAACAGTATGAGATATTTAAAAGCAAAAGTGAATTTGAAGAAGCTGACCTATACACAGGTATTTTACATTCAGCTCCAATCAAAATTCTGTAAATAGTCATTCTCTATAATCCCACTCCTATGATATTTAACACCACAAAAATATATAGTCACTCAGTTTCCTTCTGGCTTGCCTTGATCATCCGTATCTTTGGATTGCTTTTTGAATTTTAAATAATTGCATTATAGTTATAATTTCTCGATTACTGAATTTTTTGACATCCTCTAAATTTTGTGTCTGCCTCACCCTAGTCTCATGCTGGTTTTCATTTTCAACTTTGCTTTACACGTACATTGTTTCCTATGTAATCCAAAACTCAATCTTTCATAAATCTCTCAATATAATGTAAAATGAAGATTTTGTGTTGAAAGTAAAACAATATTTCCATGTCAGGGGCAACTAGATCCCACAGCAATTTGCACGGTCTTCACCAGTTTTCACAGATCTCTCTGTCTCCCATATCTTCTCTTAACAAAAGTGGTAGAGTTAACTTAGGCAGAAACCAAATTTTCTTTTCTTTTTCACTGAGCTAACAAAGACCTGACTTCATTGGAAATTTCTGGTCTGAAGAAAGCATTGACTTCACCATGATGACAGGTTCCATCACCTGCAAGATATTTACTCTCTATTCCCTTGTCTTATATTTGAATATTTCTTCTTCTGAGAAACACATCTCCCAACACTCCTCAGTTGCTTGAAATGGAGGGGGATCAGTAGATGAGAAGGATCTATAAAATAAACTGTTGATGCTAATAAACATTAAAAAAATACTTTTCCCTGAGATATAACTGAAATAAAGTGAAGCACATTTTCATCTTCTCAATGAAAACCAGTTGTTTGGCTTTGCCATTGTTAGTGGAATGAGTTACAGCAGATTGACAGTGGCACAATTTAATATGAAATACCACAGTGACCTTCACTTCTTTGGGGCTCAGTTCTCTTATTTCAAAAGAGAAAACACTGAATTATTTTAATTAGAGATACTTTCCAATTCTTAAAAAAATTCTCCTACCGGCTTCCCTGGTGGCACAGTGGTTGGGAATCTGCCTGCCAATGCAGGGGACACTGGTTTGAGCCCTGGTCTGGAAGATCCCACATTCCACGGAGCAACTAGGCCCGTGAGCCACAACTACTGAGCCTGCGCGTCTGGAGCCTGTGCTCCGCAACAAGAGAGGCCACGATAGTGAGAAGCCCGCACACTGCGATGAAGAGTGGCCCCCGCTTGCCACAACTAGAGAAAGCCCTCGCACAGAAATGAAGACCCAACACAGCAAAAATAAATAAATTAATTAATACTATATTGCTTGCAATTATATAATACTATCTTGTCTCACATTTGCTTGATAATAAGCAAATGTGCTTGGGCACAAAAGTACGTGTTGAACTTCTGTCCTTACAAGTCAATACAAAGCTTATATTTGGAACTATGATCCTTCCTGTTTGCAATCACAGTGGTCTTTCATCTGAAGGAGAATTTAAGATGTCTAAAATGCTCCCAGGGCTTCCCTGGTGGTAAAAAAAAAAAAAAAAAAAAAAAAAATGCTCCCAGAATACCTACAGTTAATTTAGAGACTACATTTAAATCTCACAGACTCAAATGTATAGTCCATATTCAGTGATACACTATTTTACCATTGTCATGTGATAACACATTTGAGTTTAGTTAAACAGATTTCAGAGAATAGCATCACCTTTACCCAAAAGTATCTCAAGGCATCTCATCCAAGCCTTCTATCATTGTGAACTGGTCAGGCAGGTGTGTTTCCTCCATTTTTATGATGAAGAAACACATCTTAGGTTGTGGGTCTTGAAAATATTACCCTGAGTCTTCTAACTCAAAGAGCCTCAATTTGGGGGATTAAGGAGTTAGATCTCTACAGAGCTCTTGCTAAAAAAGCATGTTTCCTGGAATGAGGTAACTACATGGCATCTTCAGACCAAAGAATCTCTTTCTGTGTCCTCTAACAACTTTACAACTGTGGTGGATATCCTGATAGCTTGGAAAGTAGGAATGTTTTTAATATTATGTCTGCATGTGATGCCATAGATGGAAGAATTCTGTGACCTGTTCTAACCATAACTGTCTCTAAAATTATCCAGGAAGTAATGCATATGGAGTGACAAATGCATCGGGACATCAATGTTTGGAATTCTTTCAATGTTTGGAATTCTTTCAACTTAAATATATGTAGCTACTGCTTAGCTAGATATAGCTAAGATCCAAGGGAAAATGAACTCATCACATGTTTTTAAAATATTGCTTAGGAAGGAAAGGTTAAATTAAACAGATAATATCACCTCTCAATCATCATAGGCAGGAATGGGACCAGGTGAACTCAGAATCCTAAATAACAAATAACCCAAAAGTCATCTTTGTCTTTGGAGCATATAATGCAATTTCTTCTGCAGCACATCTTCCTGCTATGTAACTGGACAGCCAATTTTGTTTTAATTTCCAGAAAATGAGCCAGTTTAAGGTAAAGGGAAGAAGCACATGTGGCTACCAGGAAATCAGGCTCACAGTCCCAGTCACAGGAGAGGGTTTGAATGAAGATGGTCACCACCTACAGCTCATGGCCACATTTAATATCTTGGAAGCAAGAAGTTTCCAAATGAGGCTATGAAAAAGACTGCATTATTCAGCACTTTATTTTTTGCAACAGCTTTAATATCCTTATTTGCTATATCACCCAAAGCAAATCCACAGTTTAAGTGTTAAGATGAATAATCAAACCTCTAACTAAGGATGTTAGTGAAACACATTGGTGTTAGTGAGAAAAAAACAAAGCATGCCTCTGTCACAGGATTTGCATTTATAGGCTGGTCTCCTCCATGAATTAGTACATAAACATTTTGAGGGCAAGAATTACATTCTCTTTGTCTTGTATGGAACACGAGTTTGTGTACCCACCACACAGTAAGGCCAAACAAACCAAAACATCGAAGTTAGGAGCAAAAAAGTTTTATTATAGGGCCAAGAAAGGAGAATGAGTGGCTCATGTCCACCCAAACTGTAAACTCCCTGAAGGGTTTCAGCAAAGCATTTTTAAAGGTCAGGTGAGGGAGAGGTGAGTCACAGAGTATGTGATCAACTTGTGTACAATTCTCTGATTGGTTGATGTTGTGGTAACAGTATTATCAGTGCTTAGGCACCAGTAAGTCTGGGAGCTTATGATCATCAGGTAGTTAATTTATTTCATTTGGTGGTTATTCTAGCATCTGTGAGACAATTCAGGAAGTGTGCCTCATATACTGTTATCTAAGTACTTCAGAGAGGAACTACAAAAAAAGATATGAGGTAAGGGTCTGTCCCAGGAAGACCCCATAGAGTCCTGCTCATTTACAATAACATAGAAGTCAGTGCCTTAAACAGAGTAAATATTAAATTAATATATGTTAAAAGAAAGAATGAACAAAACATGTTTCTTTATTTACTTTTAAATTTAGGAGAAAATACTTGGGAACTTGATAAAAAAAAAACTCCCTGGAGAAGTATAGATTAACTTTTAACTGTATTCAATGTGTTTTTAAAGAAACATTCTATTTTCTCCCAATAATTGATGATAAAACTTTTAAAAATTATTTTCCCCATATTAACACTTTTACATACATCCCCTTAGATTGCCTCTGTCAGGACCAAATATTACATGGAGAATATTGAACATGGATATATTCCAATTAGGTCCCAAGACTGAACCAAGAAGAAATAGAAAATATTAACAGATTAATTACCAGTAATGAAATTGAATTAGTAATTTAAAAACTCCCAACAAGCAAAATTCCAGGACCAGATAGCTTCACAGGTGAGTTCTACCAAACACCTAGAGAAGAGTTAACACCTATCCTCCTGAAACTATACCCAATATTGAAGATAAAATAATGCTTTCAAACTCATTCTACAGGACAAGCATCCCCCTCATACCAAAGCCAGACACATATATACACAATGGGATACTACTCAGCCACAATAAAGAATTAAATTGTGCCATTTGCAACAGCATGGATAGTCTTGAGGGTATTACACCTTGTGAAATAAATCAGATAAAGCCAAATGCTGTGTGATATCACTTATATGTGGAACATAAAAAATAAAACAAACTAGTGAATATAACAAAAAGGAAACATCTTAAAAATATAGATCTCAAACTTGTCATTACCAGTGAAGTGAGGGAAGGGGGGTGGGGTAAAATAGGGGTAGGGGATTAAGAGATACAAACTTTCTTGTATAAAATAAACTATAAGGATAAATTTTACAGCACAGGGAATATAACCAATATTTCATAATAGCTATAAATGGAATATAACCTTTAAAAATTGTGAATCGGGCTTCCCTGGTGGCGCAGTGGTTGAGAGTCTGCCTGCTGATGCAGGGGACACGGGTTCGTGCCCTGGTCTGGGAAGATCCCACATACCGCAGAGTGGCTAGGCCCATGAGCCATGGCTGCTGAGCTGTGCGTCCAGAGCCTGTGCTCTGCAACGGGAGAGGCCACAACAGTGAGAGGCATGCGTACTGCAAAAAAAAAAAAAAAAAATTTGTGAATCACTATGCATTACACCTGTACCTTATATAATAGTGTACATCGACTATATCTCAATAAAAAAAGAGGTAAAAAGGAAAAGAAAATGCCCAGAACACAAGCTCAGAGGCTACACTGACAAGTCAAATAAATCATGCAATGGGAGTCTCAACTATGGCTGCAGACATACAGTAGGAAGCCTGAGGATGTCAGAACTCTTGATGAGAAGACTATGCATGGTGACACTTTGATATGTTTCAACATTTGCTGTAAATAATAACACACTTCTATTGCTATGTGTCAGGCACTATTCTATTTTCCTAATATCAGTGCAGCTAATTTTCAAAACGACTCTTTGAGGCACATAACTACCTTCTCCATTTGAGCCCAAACACGTTTTTTTTGGTTTTTGATTAGTTTTAATTAATTGTGAGTTTACATTACTCAGTCCCATCCAAAAGTAACAGTGTAGTTCTTTCTTCTCTCTGATCATGGAGTATCTGTATTCAATAATACAATATCTGAAAAACACAAGTGACTTGATTTCAAAAGTGCCTTTCATCAGATAACTTTCTTTTATCATCTTTGTCCTGCAGTCATTTGGTGATTCTTGGTGGAGTAGTGCTGGAAGTCTACTGCTACTCTGCTCACCAGCCTAAACACCATTATGCAAGTGGACACAGAGAAGCTGGAATGGAGAAGCAGAGAGGTAAGGAGGGAGTAAGGAAAGAGACCCCACTCCTGTATTGTTTCAGTGGCAT
This sequence comes from Neophocaena asiaeorientalis asiaeorientalis, assembly GCF_003031525.2. Taxonomy (NCBI): domain Eukaryota; kingdom Metazoa; phylum Chordata; class Mammalia; order Artiodactyla; family Phocoenidae; genus Neophocaena; species Neophocaena asiaeorientalis. The sequence continues at coordinate 66,514 of NW_020174638.1, read as the reverse complement.
TGACAACTATAACAACCTCTTTTTGGAAATACACCACGTAAATATGATACAGGAGATACATCTAGAAGTCAAAGTATACCTCAAGTTAAGCACATTTATTAGGCCGTTGTGTCATAATAATTGTTTTTTCTTAATAATTTTGTTACTCAATCACCAGCCTCATCCAGGAACAACTATATAAGTAAAAGCCAATAATCAGAAGGACTGGATTCCAATTCAGTTCCTGCCATATAATACCTGTGTCTCAGACCTGTAGTATCAGTTGTAACCTCTCCTTTTTCATTTCTGATTTTATTGATGTGTGCCCTCTCTTTTTCTTGATGAGTCTGGCTAAAGTTTATCAATTTTGTTTATCTTTTCAAAGTTTTATTGCTATTTTCTATTTTTTATTCTCTATTTCATTTATTTCTGCTCTGATATTTATGATTTTTTTCCCTCTTCTAACCTTTTTTATTATGTTTTTTAGGTGTAAGTTTAGGTTATTTATTTGAGATTTTATTTGTTTCCTGAGGTAAGATTGTATTGCTATAATTTCTCCCTTGGAACTGCTTTTGCTGTGTCTCATAGATTTTGGATGACTATATATTTTTTACATTTGTCTCTCTAGTTATTTTTTGATTTCCATTTTGATTTCTTCAGCATTCATTCATTGTTTAGAGCTATACTGTTTAGCCTCCACATGGTTGTGTTTTTTGCAGTTTTTTTATTACAGTTGATTTGTAGTGTCATAGCATTGTGGTCAGAAAAGATGCTTGATTTCAATTGTCTTAAATTTGCCAAGGCTTGTTTTGTGGCCTAGCATGTGATCTATCCTGAGGAATGCTCCAGGTGCATTTGAAAAGAATGTGTATTCTGCTGTTTTTGAATGGAATGTTCTATGTATTTTTTTCTAAGTGCATCTGTTCTAATGTGTTATTAAGGCCAATGTTTCCTTATAGTTTTTCTGTCTGAATGACTGGTCCATTGATATAATGGGGTTATTGAAGTAACCCTACTATTATTGTGTTACTCTCAGTTCCTCCCTTTCTATTTGTTAATATTTGTTTTTGTGTTTATGTGCTCCTATGTTAGGGACATATATATTTACAAGTGTTATATCCTCTTCTGGGATTGATCCCTTGATCATTATATAATGTCCTCCTTTGTCTCTTTCAACAAACAATCTTTACTTTAAAGTCTATTCTATCTAATGTAAGTATTGCTAACCTGGTTTTCTTTTAATTTCCATTTGCATGCAATACTTTTTTCCATTCCCCTCACTTACAGTCTGTGATTGTTTGAAATCAACAGTGACTCTCTTATAGGCAGTATATATACAGATCTTGTTTTTGTATCCACTCAGCCACTCTATTGATTGGAGCATTTAGTCCATTTGCTTTTACAGCAAGTATTAATACCTATGTTCTTACTGCCATTTTGTTAATTGTTTTGGGATTGGTTTTGTAGGTATTTTTTTTCCTTTTCTCCTTCTTTTGTTCTCTTGTAACTTGATGACTTTCTTTAGGGTTATGTTTGTATTCCTTTTTCTCTTTTGTGTGTGTATTTGTTATAGATTTGTGGTTTGTGTTTACCATGAGGTTTATATATATGTAAATGATTGTTTTAGGTTTCTGATGTCTTACTTTCAATGCATTCTAACAATCCTGTATTTTTATCCCCTCCTTTCATGATTACTGTTTTTGATGTCTATCTAATAGTTTTGTATATCCATTAACTGTTTATTGTTGGTATAGTTGATTTCACTACTTTTGCCTTTTAAGCTTCCTACTGGCTTTGTGCACGGATGATTTCCTACCTTTACTGTATGTTTGTGTTTACAAATGAGTTTTTCATTTAGTAATTTTCATGTTTCTGGTTGTGGTCTTTTCCTTTTTTCTTAGAGAATTTCCTTTAACATTTCTTGTAAAGCTGGTTTGGAAGTGCTGAACTCTTTTAGCTTTTGTTTGTCTGTAAATCTTTTGATCTCTCCATCAAACCTGAGTGAGAGCTATGCTGAGTAGAAAGGTTTTTCCCTTTCATCACTTTAAATATATTGTACCACTCCTTTCTGGCCTATGGAGTTTCTGCTGAAAAGTCAGCTGATAGCCTTATGGGAGTTCCCTCATATGTTATTTGTTGCTTTGCTCATGCTGCTTTTGATATTCTCTCTTTATCTTTAATTTTTGCCATTTTAATTACTATGTGTCTTGGTGTGTTCCTCTTTAGGTTAATCTTATATGGGTCTCTCTGCACATCCTGGATTTAGGTAACTGTTTTCTTTCCCAGGTTAGGGAAGTTTTCAGTTATTATGTTTTAAAATATATTCTCACCCCCTTCTCTCTGCCTTCTCCTTCTGAGAACCCTATGATGCAAATATTAGTGTCCTTGTTGTTGTCCCAGTATTCTTTTAAACTTTCTTCATTGCTTTTCATTCATTTTTCTGTTCAGAATCAATGATTTCCACTACTCTGTATTCTAGCTCACTGATCCATTCAGCTGTATCATTTAGTTTACTCTTGATTCCTTCTAGTGTATTTTTCATTTCATTTATTGTATTCTTTATCTCTTTGTTTTTTCTTTATATTTTCTAACACTGTTAAAAACGACTAAATTGTTGTTCTGCGCATCCAGTTTCTCCTGAGTTCTCTGATTATCTTTACAATCTGAATTCCTTCTCAGTTAGATTGACTATCTCTATATCACTTAGTTCTTCTGTTACTTTATCTCATTCCTTTGCCTGGAAAATGCCCTCTGTTGTGGTCAACTCTTGTTTGTCTTTTGTGGAGTGAAATGTCATCTTCATGCCCAGACTTCACAATAAAGTATAAATCCTAGAATGTTTCATACAAGGCCCTCAAGATCTGTTCCCTCTTTTGTTCCACTTGCCACTTTTAGCCACTGACCACAGGTCCCTCTATAGAGACTCTCTTCTCCCATTCTTCTCCTTCTGCCTTCCTGCACTGCTATAACACTTCCTCAAAAAGACTCCCTCTTCCTCCATTCTTTCATTTCTTTTTATTCATCTTCCTCCTCATTCCATCTCCATCTATAGGAGTTGCTCCCACTGTTTCTCTCACACATCACTATGGCACAGGCTATAGTAATTCTTAATTTATAGATATGCAATCCTCAACAGATTGTAAGTCTCTTAAACAGAGTATCTCTTAAGCAGGAGATTGTCTTTGAGTAGACTGCTTGTAGCCTAGTGCTGGGAAGAAAAGAGTTACTCAAAGATATTGGATGATGGAAGGGTGGGGAGAAAATTAGAAAAGCTAAGGATTGCAAGAGTAAATCCAACTGGTGTAGGTCTTGAAGTACACATTGAAGTGTTAGAGCATGATCCCATGAGCTATTATGTTGATTAAAAGTAATTATTCATGAAGCACTGCATGGTAAAAGAGGAAAGCAGGAAATAAAATTACCTGAGTTTTAAACAGAGCTCTCCCACTTAGTAACAGGGAGACTTTTCAGAAGTGATCAACCTTTCTGTGCCTCAATTTGTTCATCTGTGAAAGAAACAGGTAAGATGAAACATTCCCTATCTATCTCAGAGTGGAGGAACTAATAACATATAACAGTTAAGAACACATAAATGATGTTGGGGAGAAAGAAATGTTCCTCTGCCTTTCTAGATTCTTCTCACTTGTCTAAGAGTTAAATTAACATGAGACTAATTGACATAAGAAAATTATGGTTTAATAACAGGTATACATGGGAGAGACCCAGAAAAACTAACTTGCCAAAAATGTTGAAACCCTCACTTTAAATGCTATCTTCAGCCAAAGACAAAAGAGGATGTTGGGGGTAGTGTTTGAGACCTCAAAGGGAAGAAGGCAATTCACATGGAGATGGAAAAGCAAATTTTTGGCAAAGAAAAGTTTGCTGGGCCATGCAGAGAAAATGGGACACAGAGGGAAATTTTAACAAACAGACTTTGCTAGATTTTTCTGTTTTTAACACACCTACTTCATACTATAATTGTCTATGGAGATAACCCCCTTCCTGGAACAGGTCTTCTATTTAGGCAGTTATGTGAAATGTCAAAGTTTCTTCCTGAGTTTTCTGGGCCTGTTTGCAGCTCAAGATAGTATGCATGCCAAAGAGACATTTTGTGGTGGCATATTTTGCTCCCTTAAATTGGAAATCAGATGTACCAGCAGTGAGACAAGGAGGTCATAATACCTCTGTCTCTCAGTTTCCATCTTTGTAACATAATATAGACAAAATAATAATACCCAGTCCTTAGTTACAGAGAGGATTGAGTGACAGAATGTATTTAAAGCAGTTAGGACATAGTAGTTGCTCAATAAACATTAACCATCATCATTGTGATTATCGTGAAAATTATTACATAGTTTAAAAAATAATTATGTTAGCTGCTTACAAGAGTGGTATATAAATCATAAAATGTGGCACAAGAAGTGTTGTAATTATTATTCTAAGTGCATTTATAAAAGGATGAGTTCAAAAGCCTAAAGAGTAAACTATTGTGAAGCCTTCTGACTAGTATTAATACATATCTGTTAATAGACCAATATGCAACAATTATTATATCAATTACTGAGGAAAATGGATTACTTTTGTTACATAACAGTGTCCATCACATGTCACTGTAACTTCTGGCATTTTACTAATGGGTCATATTTCTTTAAAGAGAACGTTATGTTCATTAAGACTAAGGTGACCATCTGTTCAGTTTTGCCCAGGAGTCCAGGTTTATTCCAGTCGTGATAGATTAATTATCTTATTTTATTTATTTATTAATTTATTAACATCTTTATTGGAGTATAACTGCTTTACAATGTTATGGTAGTTTCTGCTGTATAACAAAGTGAATCAGCTATATGTATACATATATCACCATATCCCCTCCCTCTTGTGTCTCCGTCTCACACTCTCTATGCCACCCATCTCCATGGTCACAAAGCACCACGGTGATCTCCCTGTGCTATAAGGCTACTTCCCACTAGCTATCTGTTTTACATTTGGTAGTGCATATATGTCAATGCCACTCTCTCACTTCATCCCAGCTTACACTTCCTCCTCCCTGTGTCCTCAAGTCCATTCTCTACATCTGTGTCTTTTTTTCTGCCCTGCCCCTAGGTTCTTCAGAAGTTTTTTTTTTTTTTTAGATTCCATATATATATGTTAGCATATGATATTTGTTTTTCACTTTCTGACTTACTTACTTCACTTTGTATGACAGATTCTAGGTCCATCCACCTCACTACAAATAACTCAGTTTCATTTCTTTTATGCCATTGTATATATGTGCCACATCCTCTTTATCCATTCATTTGTCAGTGGACACTTAGGTTGATTCCATATATTGGCTATTGTAAGTAGTGCTGCAATGAATATTTTGATACATGACCTTTTTTGAATTATGGTTTTCTCAGGGTATATGCCCAGTAGTGGGATTGCTGAGCGATATCATACCTCTTTTTTCAGTTTTTTATAGAACCTCCATACTGCTGTCCAGAGTGGCTGTTTCAATTTACATTTCCACAAAAGTTACAAAACTGTTCCCTTTTCTCCACACCCTCTCCAGCATTGATTATTTGTGAATTTTTGATGATGGTCATTCTTACCAGTGTGAAGTGATACCTCATTGCAGTTTGATTTGCATTTCTCTAATGATTAGTGATGTTGAGCATCCTTTCATGTGTTTGTTGGTAATCTGTATATCTCCTTTGGAGAAATGTCTGTTTAAGTCTTCTGCCCATTTTTGGATTTTTTTTTTTTTTTTTGATATTGAGCCTGCATGAGCTACTTATATATTTTAGAGATTAATCCTCTGTCAGTTACTTCATTTGCAAATATTTTCTCCCATTCTGAGGGTTGTCATTTCATCTTTTTTATGGTTTCCTGTACTGTGAAAAAGCTTTTAAATTGCATTAGGTCCCATTTGTTTATTTTTGGTTTTATTTCCATTTCTCTAGGAGTTGAGTCAAAATGGATCTTGCTGTGGTTTAAGTCATACAGTGTTCTGTCTATGTTTTCCTCTAAGAGTTTTAAAGTGCCTGGTCTTACATTTAGGTCTTTATCCATTTTGAGTTTATTTTTGTGTATGGTATTAGGGAGTGTTCTAATTTCATTCTTTTACATATAGCTGTCCAGTTTGCTAAGCACAACTTATTGAAGAGGCGGTCTTTTCTCCATTGTATATTCGTGCCTCCTTTATCAAAAATAAGGTGACCATATGTGTGTGGCTTTATCTCTGGACTTTCTATCCTGTTCCACTGATCTGTACTTCTGTTTTTGTGCCAGTAGCATACTGTCTTGATTACTGTAGCTTTGTAGTAAAGTCTGAAGTCAGGGAGCCTGACTCCTCCAGCTCCCTTTTCTGTTCTCAAGACTGCTTTGGCTATTCGGAGTCTTTTGTGTTTCCATACAAATTGTGAAATTTTTTGTTCTAGTTCTCTGAAAAATACCATTGGTAGTTTGATAGAGATTGCATTGAATCTGTAGACTTCCATGGGTAGTCTAATCATTTTCAAAATGTTGATTCTTCCAATCCAAGAACATGGTATATCTCTCCATTTATTTGTATCATCTTCAGTTTCTTTCATCAGTGTCTTATAGACCTTATACGGGTCTTTTGTCTCATTAGGTAGGTTTATTATTAGGTAATTTTTGCTTTTTGTTGCAATGGTAAATGGGAATGTTTCCTTAATTTCTCTTTCAGATTTTTCATCATTAGTGTATAGGAATGCAAGAAATTTCTGTGCATTAATTTTGTATCCTGCTACTTTACAAAATTCATTGATGACTTCTAGTAGCTTTCTGGTAGCATCTTTAGGATTCTCTGTTATAGTATCATGTCATCTGCAAAAAGTGACACTTTTACTTTTTCTTTTCCTATTTGGATTCTTTTATTTCTTTTCCTTCTCTGATTGCTGGCTAAAACTTCCAAAACTATGTTGAATAATAGTGGTGAGAGTGGGCAACCTTGTCTTATTGCTGATCTTAGTAGAAATGCTTTCAATTTTTCACCATTGAGAACAATGTTGGCTGTGGGTTTTGTCATATATGGCCTGTATTATGTTGAGGTAACTTCCCTCTATGCCTAGTTTCTGGAGGGTTTTTATCATAAATGGGTGTTGAATTTTGTTGAAAGCTTTTTCTGCATCTATTAAGATTAGAATATGGTTTTTATCCTACAATTTGTTAATGTGGTGTATCAAATTGATTGATTTGCTTATATTGAAGAATCCTTGCATTCCTGGGATAAACCCCTCTTGATCGTGGTGTATGATCTTTTTAATGTGCTGTTGGATTCTGTTAGCTCACATTTTCGTTGAGGATTTTTACATCTATGTTCATCAGTGATATTGGCCTGTAATTTTCTGATTTGATTTTGGTAACAGGGTGATGGTGGCCTCATAGAATGAGTTGGGGAGTTTTCTCGCTCTGCTATATTTTGGAAGAATTTGAGAAGGATAGGTGTTAGCTGTTCTCTAAAATTTTGGTAGAATTCACAGTGAAGCCATCTGGTCCTAGACTTTTGTTAGTTGTAAGATTTTTAATCACAGTTTCAATTTCAGTGCTTGTGATTGTTCTGTTTATATTTCTATTGCTTCCTGGTTCAGTCTCAGAAAGTTGTGCTCTTCTAAGAATTTGTCCATTTCTTCTAGGTTGTCCGTTTTATTGGCATATGTTTGCTTGTAGTAATCTGTCATGATCCTTTGTATTTCTGCAGTGTCAGTTGTTACTTCTCCTTCGTTTCAAATTCTGTTGATCTGAGTCTTTTCCCTTTTTTTTTTTCATGTAGAGTCTGGTTAATGGTTTATCAATTTTGTTTATCTTCTCAAAGGACCATCTATTAATTTTATTGATTTTTACTATTGTTTCCTTCATTTATTTCTTTTTTAAAAAACATCTTATTTGGAGTATAATGATTTCTTTCCCTCTGCTAACTTTTTTAAAATTATTATTATTCTTTCTCTAATTGCTTTAGGTGCAAGGTCAGGTTGTTCATTTGAGATTTTTCTTGTTTCCTGAGGTAGGATTGTATTGCTATAAACTTCCCTCTTAGACGTGCTTTTGCTGCATCCCATAGGTTTTGTGTCCTTGTGTTTTCATTGTCATTTGTTTCTAGGTATTTTTGATTCTTCCTTGATTTCTTCAGTGATCTCTTGGTTATTAAGTAGTGCATTGTTTAGCCTCCATGTGTTTGTATTTTTTACAGATTTTTTTTCCTGTGATTGATATCTAGTCTGATAGCATTGTGGTCAGAAAAGATATTTGATAGGATTTCAGTTTTCTTAAATTTACCAAGGCTTGATTTGTGACCCAAGATATGATCTATCTTGGAGAATGTTCCATGAGAACTTGAGAAGAAAGTGTATTCTGCTGTTTTTGGATGGAAAGTACTATAAATATCAATTAAGTCCATCTTGTTTAATGTATCATTTAAAGCTTGTGTTTCCTACTTTATTTTCATTTTGGATGATCTGTCCATTGTTGAAAGTGAGGTGTTAAAGTCCCCCACTATTATTGTGTTACTGTCAATTTCTCCTTTTGTGGCTGTTAGCATTTCCCTTATGTATTGAGGTGCTCCAATGTTGAGTGCTTAATTATTTACGATTGTTATATCTTCTTGGATTGACCCCTTGATCGTTGTGTAGTGTTCTTCTTTGTCTCATGTAATAAATAGACTTTCTTTTAAAGTCTATTTTGTCTGTTTTGAAAATTGCTACTCCAGCACTCTTTTGATTTCCATTTGCATGGAAAATCTTTTTCTATCCCCTCACTTTCATCTGTATATGTCCCTATGTCTGAATTGGGTCTCTTGCAGATAGCATATATATTGGTCTTGTTTTTTTTTATCAATTCAACCAGTCTACGTCTTTTGCTTGGAGCACTTAATCCATTTACATTTAAGGTAGTTATCAGTATGTATGTTCCTTTTATCATTTTCTTAATTTTGGTGGGTTTGTTATAGTAGGCCTTTTCCTTCTCTTGTGTTTCCTGCCTAGAAAAGTTCCTTTAGCATTTGTTATAAAGCTGGCTTTTTGGTGCTAAATTCTCTTAGCTTTTGCTTGTCTGTAAATGTTATAATTTCTCCATCAAATCTGAATGAGATTCTTACTGGGTAGGGTAATTTTGGTTGTAGATTTTTCCCTTTCATCCCTTTAAATATGTCCTGCCACTCCATTCTGGTTGCAGAATTTCTGCTGAAAGATCAGCTGTTTCCCTTGTATGTTATTTGTTGCTTTTCCCTTGCTGCTTTTAATACTTTTTCTTTGGATTTAATTTTTGATAGCTTGATTAATATGTGCCTTGGCATGTTTCTCCTTGGATTTATCCTGTATGGGATTCTCTGTGCTTCCTGCACTTTTGAGTATTTCCTTTCCCATATTAGGGAAGTTTTCAACTATAATCTCCTCAAATATTTTCTCAGCCCCTTTCCTTTTCTCTTCTTCTGGGACCCTTATAATTCAAATGTTAGTGTGTTCAGTGTTGTCCCAGAGATCTGTGAAACTGTTCTCCATTCATTTCATTGATTTTTCTTTATGTTAAAAAGTCCCCTGTTATTATTGTGTTACTGTCGATTTCCCCTTTTATGGCTAAAACATATGCTCTGTGGTAGTTATTTCCACTATTTTATCTTCCGGGTCAGTTATCTGTTCTTCTGCCTCAGTTATTCTACTATTAATTCCTTTTAGAGAATTTTTAGTTTCATTTATTGTGTTATTCATAATTGTCTGTTTGTTCTTTAGTTCTTCTAGTTCCTTGTTAAACGTTTCTTGTATTTTCTCCATTCTATTTCCAAGATTTTTGATGATCTTCACTATCATTACTCTGAATTCCTTTTCAGGTAGACTGTCTATTTCCTCTTCATTTGTTTTGTCTGGTGTGTTTTTACTTTGCTCCTTCATCTGTTGTATATTTCTCTGTTTTACATTTAGCTTAATTTATGTGTTTAGGGTCTCCTTTTCACAGGCTGCAGATTCATAGTTCTCATTTTTTGTGTGTGTGTCTTCCCCCAGTGGGTAAGATTTGTTCATTGGGGTGTATAAGCTTCCTGGTGGATGGGACTGGGGCCTGTGTTCAGGTGGATGGGGCTGGATCTTGTCTTTCTGATGGGCTGGACCGTGTCCAGTGGTTTGTCTGTGAACTTATTATGGTTTTAGACAGCCTCTCTGTTAATGGATGTAATTGTGTTCCTGTCTTGCTAGTTGTCTGGCATGGGGTGTCCAGTGTGCTGGTGGTTGAGTGGAGCTGGGTCTGTGCATTGAGAAGGAGATCTCTGGGAGAACTCTCACCAATTGTTATTATGTGGGGTTGTGCAGTCTCTGGTGGTCCAATGTCCAGAACTCAGTTCTCCTGTCTGAGGCTCAGGCCTGACACCCGGCCAGAGCACCAGGACCCTGTCAGTCACACAGCTGGAGGATGGACAAGTCATAAAAGAATCAGGTTTCTGGCCCTTTGATTGTGGCCAACTTGGGATTGGGCCTCTACAGCTCCACCTTAGCAGTTGAAGTAGCCTTCCCAGTAGCTTCAGGGCATTGGTTCTCTACCTTAATTATTAAAAGAAGCTCCTTTCTTTTTTAAGAGTGTCCTGGTTTGGATAATAAACTATATGGTCATCTCTTTAAGAAAAAGTAACCCCAGGAAAGTACATAGGACATGATGGAAATAAGAGTACTGTCCTTAGAGCAAGTAAGTGAGTGACAACAAGTGATCTTAAGCCAGTCACCGATCAGTTGCTTTGGATTTTAAGAAGTTTACTCTGTAGTAAATTGGGAGACTTAGAGTTCGTCTTTCTACTTTGCTTTTGAAAGTATCAAATGAAACATAATGGGTTTTGAAAAACAAAATTAGTATTTTATTGTCAGTGTTAATTTTTCAAATCTAATGGCAGAAAAAACAAAGCAGCAGGAATGCAGTAAAGGGGGAGGTAGGTAGGTATTTTGTCATTTAGTTTGAGGTTGCTCTGGGCTATATGTCTGTGTTAGTGTGATCAAACATTTAAATGTTCCACAAAAAGCCTATCTAATTGTGAAACTCAGAACCAATAACTAAGAGACAGGATTGTGTGAGGAATCAGAAAGTTTTGGATTCAAGTTCTACATTTATACTTTACCAGGTGTGTGGCCTTGGGCAATACACTTAGACCCTCCTTGGACCTCATTGCTCTCATCAGTAGAATGGGCATTAAATAACTTGCCTTTGTAGAGTTGAGGTGAAGAATTAGGAAATGTGCATACATTCTCTAACAGATGAAGGTGTTCTGGCACAGAGTAAGAACTCAATAAAGATTGGTGGCCTGAAAGTCAATGAGACATAGAAATCTTAGTTCCTAATAAATAAATAGAAAAATAAGAACTGAATGTGGTGAATAATAAGTGAAATTTAAAGCTTTATGCCTCAGTTCCCTCTCTTTGATTTTTTTGAGATGGAAATTAACACATATTTTGATGAAGTTGTAATATCTTAAAAACATTTTTATCTCACTTGTGATGATAGTGAATGATGTTTGCCGTCTCTGTGACAGGAGCCAGGCATATGACAGAGGCATTTTTTAAAAAGCTGAACCAGCATACTAAAGCTCAGGAGTCTTTCTCATATTCTACTTTGACAAGAGTTCTGAAATTCAAACATAGAAGATACCTCATTTTCTTGGTAGATAAGAAGTGCAAAAACGAATTCACTGACCTATAGTGAGCATGATAAAACTAGATTATACATTCCAACCTTACTTTTAAACATAGTATATCTCTAGCTTGCTGAAACATGCTGCTGGAGCTGAGAATACAAAATGGAAAAATAGCATTGAGTTCAGAGATGGGGAAGCATCTGCCTTTGGACTCACTTGTCATAAATCACATTTTCCTCACTTGTAGTTACTCCATGGCTTTAGTTTCCATCACAGATCCACTTACAGATGACCGTTGGACATCTTTCCAGTCCTATAGAAAAACTTGGAAATTTTCCATTTGCAAATAAGTTTTGTCTTAATACAGATGAAAGCATCAGGGTGATGTACATTTTCTTATGTTTGGTCTCTTGGCCACCAAAACTTTCACAATGGATTAGAAGTATAGTAATTACATTGTACCCAATAAATCCTTTCTAATTTTTCAGTTCAATAATCTTTGTCTTATTTCCAGTTTTATAGGTCAGAACCACACAACCCTAAAACAGAAATAAAATACCACACACACAAGTGTCCTCAACTCCAGCAATCCACTAACACATGAACATGAGTGACTTTTACAAACCCTCTGTTTTGTTTTTTAGTTTTTCATTTGAGAGAAAGTTAAAGGATTGAATTCAATGATTATAAGGCTCTAAATTTCTATAAATAATCTGAGACTCACTTATAAAATTATTTATAAAGCTACTTCAACACACTTGGTTTCTTTTTAAGTGAAACAAATTATCTTTGATGCTTGCCTGAGAGAGAATTCTAAGTATCCAAACAGAATGCAATATATCTGACTTGGCTTTGTTCTGTCACTGGAATTACTTTTAATTATGGCATGTATCCCACAGTCCAGTCAAGGCACACCCTTTAGATTGTCCATGTCCCTTCCTAGACTGTACAGTGGCCTCCCTTGGCTCTACAGGTGCCTCCAAACAAAGACTGATGCAGTTCAGGTAAAAGGGGCATAGTCATAGAGAAACAAATCAAAAGAATATTAAGAAAGGAATCCTGAGACTTTGTTTCTACCTCTCCTGGGCCCAAAGCTCCATTGCTGAGACCAGTAATGTCTGAAGGAGCAGGGGTCCAGGGTGGCCCTCACCCTTCTCCTTGCTTTGCCTCAACTTTGTATCCATACTTGTTTCTGGCCTCTTCTGGAAGTTAGGTTGTGCTAGATAGTATTTGGAACCAGTAATATTTGACATGTACACAAGACAAGTATCAATGTGGCTTAAGGGAACTTACAGGCTATTGAACATATCTATAAAAACAAATTTTAGAGTTTCTGGAATTAAGAGGTTATAGATTTATAGAGGTTGCAGTGATCAGGAAAGGTTTTCTTGTAAAGGTGGGAATTTAGCTATACCTGGAAGGACAATTTGTTGAAGGAAATAGACCAGGCTTGGGCAAAGATCTAGAAGCAAGAACACACCTGGCAAACAGAGTGGTCAGGGAGAGAACTGTCTCAGTATGTGGAGAGTTTAGGTTTTTAGAGAGCTTAGGTTTGTGGAGAACAGAGGTATGGTTAGAGGAATGGGATGAGGCCAGACTATGATTTAAAATAACAGCCTGGGGCTTCCCTGGTGGCGCAGTGGTTGAGAGTCTGCCTGCTAATGCAGGGGACACAGGTTCATGTCCCGGTCTGGGAAGATCCCACATGCCGCAGAGTGGCTGGACCCGTGAGCCATGGCTGCTGAGCCTGTGCATCTGAAGCCTGTGTTCCGCAACGGGAGAGGTCACAACAGTGAGAGGACCACGTACCGCAAAAAAAAATAAGAATAAAAAAATAAAATAAAATAAAATATCAGCCTGGAAGTTTGAAATTAGCAAGTTAAATATTAGCAATGCAAAATAATTATCCACAATATTAACTTAAAAAACAGAATGTTTGTGCATGAAGTGCAATATGCTGGAGGTGAGTATGAAATTGGACCTGAATATAGAAAGACTCTTTTCTATGTGCATGCTTTTAGGGGAAAATATCTTTGGAAAAGCAAGGAATGTCTCTTTGAAAGACACAAGTATTTTTCACATTGCTAGATGGCAATATTAGGCTGGATTTCCTGATAAGAAGTCAACATCTAGGTAATATTTACCTCACCTGACACAGAAAATAGAAACATAATATTATTTTTAAAAATTTAGTGTCCTAGAAGAAATGATACATACTACCTGCTCTAGACATTATTGTTTTAATCTCCAACACAGTCTAGTAAACATAGATTTTGTGCATCTATAGAAATAGACATGATAAGAGGATCAAGAGGGCAGAGTTGGAGGATGTGGAGTTTGCCTCCCCCAACAATGCATTAAAAATACAGCTACATATAGAAGAATTCTCCCAGAAAACCAATTGGAAATGGACATAAGACCTCTTATACAACAAAAAGTGCAAAACCAGGTAGGATGGGAGAAAAAAGACATCAGCATGGAACTAGAGCCCCTGGGAGGGAACTGTGAAGGAGGGAAAGTAGATATGGGCAGGACCTTGCCCTGGAGAGACCCTTTGCCTGCTGGGATGTCCACTGGGACAGATAGAGGGGCTGGAGGAGCCTGCACTCTGCTCGCAAGGAGTGCACAAATGCTGGCTTGCTAGACTGGCTCTGATGGTTGCCATCTCGCTGCACCTCCCAGCCTGAAATATGCACTGGACAGGGCTATTAGTATGTGCAGCACATAGGGCACTGAATCTTGGGCAGACAGGCCCTGGAAGAGGACTTGGTCTAGCTGTGCAGAGACAGCCTGGAGGGCCTGGGGTGTGTTCTGAGCCAAACCTTGGAGCTCATTGCCAGCATGCGCACATCAGGTATGGGTTCACCATCAGAGCACATTATCAATTCTCACACAGTGGGAGCGTGTCCAGCAGTGGTAGATTTTGTTGGTGCACACATAGTGTAGCACCACAGAAGAGCACATCTAAGGAGGACAGCCCTTGGACAAGAGTATACAGTGGTTTGGTTCCTGGTATAAGCACTCATGTTCTGCCTACCCCACACTGCAGCTTAGATCAGGATCTGGGGCAAACAGGTCCTGGGAGAGACCTGCCACAAAGGCAGTCCAGGTCCAAGGAAGAAGCATGACCACCCTGATTCCTGCAACCACAGTGTCCTGGCCCACAGCACCAGCCTAATACTAGATCTGGGGAAAAAATGAAGAACAGGAAGTGACCTTGGGCTACTTCTGGGCAAAATTGTGGTTGCCTGCACTGGCAACGCATGGGTTTGCTGTGACCATACAAACCTCTAGCTTCAATGTTTACTTCCTTTGGGATAGGGCATGCACTTAACGCCAACAGACCCTTATTGAACACAAGCCCCAGGCCTCCTACTCCAATGACTGGGGAGCAGACTGCACCCCGAACAGGGCTGTGTGAGCCATAGAACAAAGAGGAGACCCCATCCAATATCTAGTGCAAGCTCTGGGCACCACAATACCAATAAAACACTCTATCAAGGGAATAATGACCAGCATACTTTGAGGAAAAATATGGCTGCATCCATACTAAAAACAGCCCTCGCACCAAAAATATTAGATTATTCTTGCTCCTACCTAAAAACATCCCTTTAAGATCACAGTAGATAACTGTTTCTCATAAATTAATAGAGACAGATAGAGTTAAGTAAAGTGAAAAAGGAGAGGAGGGCTTCCCTGGTGGCACAGTGGTTGAGAGTCCGCCTACCGATGCAGGGGACATGGGTTCATGCCCCAGTCCAGAAAGATCCCACATGCGATGGAGCAGCTAGGCCTGTGAGCCATGGCCACTGATTTACCAAGTAAAATAAATAAATAAATAAATAAATAAATAAATAAATAAATAAATAAATAAGTAAAAGAAATCCCCTGAAAGAACACATAATGAAATGGACCTCACCAGTCTACTAGATCACAAGTTCAGAAAGGTAGTAATAAAATGCTAAAGGAGTTTAAAATGATTATTGATATAAATGCACATCACTGCAACAAGGAACTTGAAACTATAGAGGAACCAATAAAAATTAGACAACTCAACTGGCAAGATAAAAAACAATCTAGAATAATAACAGACTAAATAGCACAGAAGAATGAATATTCTGGAAGATAAAATAATGGAAATCACCCAATCAGACAAAAGACAAATTAAAAAATAAAGAAAAAACATATGAGATCTATTGACTAATATAAGAGTTCTGAATTATGCATATTACGTGTTCCAGAAGGAGAAGATAGAGAGAAGGGGATCAAAAATGCATTTGAAGGGGACCTTCAGGATGGCAGAGTAGTTAAGATGTGGAGGTCACCTTCCCCCCCACAAATACATCAGAAATACATCTACATGGGGAACAACTCCTACAGAACACCTACTGAATGCTGGCTGAAGACCTAAGACTTCCTAAAAGGCAAGAAACTCCCCACGTACCTGTGTAGGGCAAAAAAAAAGAAAAAACAGAGACGGAAGAATAGGGATGGGACCTGCACCTCTGGGAGGGAGCTGTAAAGGAGGAAAAGTTTCCACACACTGGGAAACCCCTTCACTGGTGGAGCAGGGGGGTGGGCAGGGGGGAAGCTTTGGAGCCACGGAGGAGAGCAGAGCAACAGGGGTTCAGAGAGAAAAGTGGAGAGATTCCCGCAGAGATGATTGGTGCCGACCAGCACTCACCAGCCGTAGAGGCTTGCCTGCTCACCCGCTGGGGAAGGTGGGGGCTGGGAGTTGAGGCTCGGGCTTCAGAGGTCTGATCTGAGAGAGAGGACTGGGGTTGGCTGCATGAACACAGACTGAAGGGGGGTTAGTGTGCCATAGCTAGCTGGGAGGGAGTCCAGGAAAATGTCTGGAACTGCCTAAGAGGCCAGAGACCGTTGATTCGAGGTGTGCGAGGAGAGGGGATTCAGAGCTCCACCTAAAGGAGCACCAGAGACAGGCGTGAGCTGTTACTATCAGCGTAGACACCAGAGATGGGCATGAAATGCTAAGGTTGCTGCTGCAGACACCAAGAAGTCTGTGTGTAAACACAGGTCACTATTCACAACTCCCCTTCCAGGAGTGTGTGCAGCCCACCACTGCCAAGGTCCTGTGATCCAGGGATAATTTCCCAGAATAACATACGACATGCCTCAAGCTGTTACAAGGTCACACCAGCCTCTGCCACTGCAGGATCACTCCAGATTCTATACCCCTTGCTCCCCCATGCCTGGGAGAGCCAGAGCTCCCTAATCAGCTGCTACTTTAACCCCATCCTGTCTGGGTGGGGAAGAGACGCCCTAAAGCAACCTACACACAGAGGCAGGGCCAAATCCAAAGCTGAACCCCAGAAACTGCAAAAAAAGAAGAGAAAGGGAAATTTCCACAATCAACTTGATGTAGCTTGCATCTGTGAAATACATGAATAGACAATGAATCATCCCAAAATTGAGGCGGTGGACTTTGGGAGCAACTGTAGACTTGGGGTTCACTTTCTGCATCTAATTTATTTCTGGTATTATGTTTATCTTAGTTTAGCATTTAGAGCTTATCATCATTGGTAGACTTGTTTATTGCTTTGGTTTTTCTCTTCCTTTTTTTAATATATATATATATATTTTTTTCCCCTTTTTCTCTTTTTGTCAGTGTGTATGTATAGGCTTCTTTATGAGATTTTGTTGGTATAGCTTTGCTTTTACCATTTGTCTGAGGGTTCAGTCAGAACCCTAGTCAGGAAGCCTAGACAAACCACTGAACAAACCTTGCCCACCAGGGACAGACCCCAAAACAACAGGAACTATGAACCTGCAGCCTGTGAAAAGCAGACCCCAGAAAGAGTAAGTTCAGCAAAATGAGAAGACAGAGAAATATACAGCAGTTGAAAGAGGGAGGTAAAACTCAGCCAGACTAAACAAATGAAGAGGAAAGAGGAAGTCTACCTGAAAAACAGTTCAGGGTAATGATAGTAAAGATGATCCAAAATCTTGGAAATAGAATGGAGAAAATATGAGAAACATTTAAAAAGGAGTTGAAGAAATAAAGAGCAAAGAAACATTGATGAATAACACAATAAATGATATTTAAACTTCTCTAGAAGGAGTCAATAGCAGAATAACTGAGGCAGAAGAATGGATAAATGACCTACAAGATAAAATAGTGGAAATAATTACCACAGAGCAGAATAAAGAAAACAAGAATGAAAACAATGGAGGACAGTCTAGGAGATATCTGGGACCATATTAAATGTACCAATATTCGAAATATAGGGGTCCCAGAAGAACTAGAGAAAAATAAAGGAACTGAGAAAATATTTCAGGAGATTATAGTTGAAAACTTCCTTAATAAGTGAAAGGAAATAGTCAGTGAAGTTCAGGAAACACAGAGAGTCCCATACAGGATAAATCAAAGGAGAAACACAAAAAGACACATATTAATCAAGCTATCAAAAATTAAATACAAAGAAAAAATAAGGAAAGCATCAAGGGAAAAGCAACAAATGCCATAAAACGGAATCACCATAAGGTTAACAGCGAATATGACAACAGAAACCCTGCAAGCCAGAAGAACATGGCAAGACATATTTAAAATGATGAAAGGGAAAAACCTACAATCAAGATGACACTACCCATCAAGGATCTTATTCAGATTCTACGGAGAAATTAAAACCTTTACAGACAAGCAAAAGCCAAGAGAATTCAGCACCACCAAGCCAGCTTTACAACAAATGCTAAAGGGACTTCTCTAGGCAGGAAGGAAAAGAAGGAAAAGACCTACTGTAACAAACCCCCCAAAATTAAGAAAATGATAAAAGGAACATACATATCGATAATTACCTTAAATGTAAATGGATTAAATGCTCCAAGCAAAAGGCACAGACTGGCTGAATGGATACAAAAACCAGACCCATATATATGCTGCCTGCAAGAGACCCACTTCAGACCTAGGAAAACATAGAGACTGAAACTGAGGGGATGGAAAAAGATATTCCATGCAAATTGAAATCAAAGGAAAGCTGGTGTAGCAATTCTCAAATCAGACAAAATAGACTTTAAAATAAAGACAATTACAAGCGACAAAGAAGGACAATACATAATGATCAAGGGATCAATCCAAGAAGAAGATATAACAACTGTAAATATTTATACACCCAACATAGGAACACCTCAGTACATAAGGCAAATACTAACAGCCACAAAAGGGGAAATCTACAGTAACACAATAATAGTAGGGAACTTTAACACTGCACTTTCATCAATAGACAGATCATGCAAAATGAAAATAAATAAGGAAACACAAGCTTTAAATGATACATTAAGATGGACTTAATTGATATTTATAGGACATTCCATCCAAAAGCAACAGAATACCCATTCTTCTCAAGTGCTCATGGAACACTATCCAGGATAGATCATATCTTGGGTCACAAATCAAGCCTTGTTAAAGCTAAGAAGATTGAAATCATATCAAGAATCTTTTCTGACCACAATGCTATGAGACTACATATCAATTACAGAAAAAAAAAAAACAGTAAAATATACAAACACATGGAGGCTAAACAGTATGCTACTAAATAACCAAGAGATCACTGAAGAAATCAAAGAGGAAATAAAATATACCTAGAAACAAATGACAATGAAAACACGACAACCAAAACGTATAGGATGCAGCAAAAGTGCTTCTAAGAGGGAAGTTTATAGCAATATAATATTACCTCAAGAAACAAGAAACATCTCAAATAAACAACCTGACCTTACACCTAAAGCAATTAGAGAAAGAAGAACAAAATACCTCCAAAGTTAGAAGGAAAGAAATCATAAAATCTGTTCAGAAATAAATGAAAAAGAAATGAAGAAAACGATAACAAAGACCAATAAAAGTAAAAGATGGTTCTTTGAGAAGATAAACAAAATTGATAAACCATTAGCCAGACTCATCAAGAAAAGAAGGGGAGAAGACTCAAATGAATAGAAATAGAAACGAAAAAGGAGAAGTAAAAACTGACACTGCAGAAATACAAAGGATCATGAGAGGTTACTACAAGCAACTATAGGCCAATAAAATGGACAATCTGGAAGAAATGGACAAATTCATAGAAATGCACAACCTTCTGAGACTGAACCAGGAAGAAATAGAAAATATGAGCAGACCAATCACAAGCACCAGAATTGAAACTGTGATTAAAAATCTTCCAACTAACCAAAGCCCAGGACCAGATGGACTCACAGGAGAATTCTATCAAACATTTAGAGAAGAGCTAACACCTATCCTTTCAAACTCTTCCAAATTATAGCAGAGGGAGGAAAACTCCCACACTCATTCTACAAGGTCACCATCACCCTGATACCAAAATCAGACAAAATTGTCAGAATAAAAGAAAACTACCAGCCAATATCACTGACGAACTTAGATGTAAAAAATCCTCAACAAAATACTAACCAACAGAATCCAACAACACATTAAAAGGATCATCCACCATGATCAAGTGGGGTTTATTCCAGGAATTCAAGTATTCTTCAATATAAACAAATCAATCAATGTGAGAAACCATATGAACAAACTGAAGGAGAAAATCCACATAATCATATCAATAGATGCGGAAAATCTTTCAACAAAATTTAACACCCATTTATTATAAGAACCCTCCAGAAATTAGGCATAGAGGGAACTTGCCTCAGCATAATAAAGGAAATATAGAACAAACCCACAGACAACATCATTCTCAATGGTGAAAACCTGAAAACTTTTCCACCAGGATCAAGAATAAGACAAGGTTGCCCACTCTCACTGCTATTATTCAACATAGTTTTGGAAGTTTTAACCACAGCAGTTAGAGAAGAACAAGAAATGAAAGGAATTCAAGTTGGAAAAGAAGTAAAACTGTCACCGTTTGCAGATGACATGATACTACTATACATAGAGAATCCTTCCTAAATATGCTACTAGAAAACTGCTGGAGCTAATCAATGAATTTTGTAAAGTAGCAGGATACAAAGTTAATGCACAGAAATCTCTTGCATTCCTATATATTAATGATGAAAAATCTGAAAGAGAAATTAAGGAAACACTAACATTTACCACTTCAACAAAAAAGAATAAAATACCTAGGAATAAACCTACCTAAGGAGACAAAAGAACAGTATGCAGAAAATTATCAGACACTGATATAAGAAATTAAAGATGATACAAACAGATGGAGAGATATAGCACGTTCTTGGAGTAGAAAAATCAACATTGTGAAATGACTGTATTACCCAAAGAAATCTACAGATTCAATGCAATCCCTATCAAACTATCACTGGCATTTTTCAGAGAACTAGAACAAAAAATTTCACAATTTGTATGGAATCACAAAAGAACACGAATAGCCAAAGCAATCTTGAGAAAGAAAAATGGAGTTGGAGGAATCAGGCTCCCTGATTTCAGACTCTACTACAAAGCTACAGTAATCAAGACAGTATGGTTCTGGCACAAAAACGGAAATATAGATCAATGGAACAGGATAGAAAGCCCAGAGATAAACCCATGTACATGTGGTCACCTTATCTTTCATAAAGGCAGCAAGAATATCTAATGCAGAAATGACAGCTTCTTCAGTAAGTGGTGCTTGGAAAACTGGACAGCTACATGTAAAAGAATGAAATTAGAACACTTCCTAACCCCATACACAAAAATAAACTCAAAATGGTTTAAAGACCTAAACGTAATGCCAGACACTATAAAACTCTCAGAGGAAAACATAGGCAGAACACTCTATGACATTAAGCACTGAGAGATCATTTTTGACTCAACTCCTAGAGAAATGGAAATAAAAATAAAAATAAACAAATGGGACATAATGAAACTTAAAATCTTTTCCACATAAATGAAACCATAAATAAAATGAAAAGATAACCCACAGAATGGGAGAAAATATTTGCAAACGAAAAAACTGACAAAGCATTAATCTGCAAAATTTACAAGTAGAGCATGCAGCTCAATATCAAAAAACAAAGAAGACAATCCAAAAAAGGGCAGAAGACCTAAATAGACATTTCTCCAAAGAAATTGCCAACAAACATATGAAAGAATGCTCAACATCACTAATCATTAGAGAAATGCAAATCAAAACTACAATGAGGTGTCACCACATACCAGTCAGAATGGCCATCATTAAAAAATCTACAAGCAATAAATGCTGGAGAGGGTATGGAGAAAAGGGAACCCTCTTGCACTGTTGGTGGGAGTGTAAATTGATACAGCCACTATGGAGAATAGTATGGAGATTCCTTATAATCTAAAATAGAACTATCATACAACCTAGCAATCCCACTAGTGGGCATATACCCTGAGAAAACCATAATTCAAAAAGTGTCATGTTAAAAAGAAAATATTGTGCCAAAGTTAAAAAAAAAAAAATGTCATGTACCACAATGTTCACTGCAGCTGTATATACAATACCCAGGATATGGAAGCAAGTTAAGTGTCCATAGACAGATGAATGGATATAAGAGATGTGGGACAATGGAATATTATTCAGCCATACAAATAAACAAAATTGAGTTACTTGTAGTCAGGTGGATGGACCTAGAGTCTGTCATACAGAGTAAAGTAAGTCAGAAAGAGAAAAACAAATACCATATGCTAACACATATATATGGAGTCTTAAAAAAATGTTCTGAAGAACCTAGGGGCAGGACAGGAATAAAGACACAGATGTAGAGAATGGACTTGAGGACATGGGGAAGAGGAAGGGTAAGCTGGGATGAAGTGAGAGAGTGGAATGGACATATATGCACTACCAAATGTAAAAAAGATAGCTAGTATGAAGCAGTCGCATAGCACAGGGAGATCAGCTTGGTGCTTTGTGTCCATCTAGAGATGTGGTATAGGGAAGGTGGGAGGGAAATGCAAGAGGCAGGAACTATGGGTATATATGTATATGTACAGCTGATTTACTTTTTTATAAAGCAGAAACTAACACACCATTGTAAATCAATTATACTCCAATAAAGATGCTAAAATTTTGTTAACACAATGTGAACTCTAACAAACAAATATATATTTGAAGAAATTATGCTGAAAACTTCCTAAGGAAGGAAGCAGATATCTTCATAGAAGAAGCATGGGGTTGGGGTGTTTCCAAACAAACCCACACCAAGACACATCATAATTAAAATGGCAAAAGTTAAACAGAGGTTAGTAATGGCAGCAGGAGAAAAGCAAGTGTCAGTTACAATGGAACCCCCATAAAGCTATCAGCTGATTCCTCTGAAGAAATATTGCAGGCCAGAAGGGTGTGGCATGATATATTCAAAGTCCTGAAAGGGAAAAAAAACCCTGGAACCTAGGATACTCTGCCCAGATAGATTATCTTTTAGCGTAGAAGGAGAGATAAAGAATTTCTCAGGCATGCAAGAATTAAAGAATACAGCAGTACTAAACCTAACCTAAAATAACTATTGAAGGGTCTTCTCTAAATAGAAAAGAAGCAAGAATCTACAGGTAAGGGAAAATCACAATAGGAAAGGCAAATATATAAAAGAATGGAAGATCACTTAAATAAGCCAGAACATATATTTTTTAAAAAATATATATGTAATAGCAATTATAAGTACAATCAATCAACAGCAAAAGGATATACATGAAAATGTAAATATCAAAATCACAAAATGTGAGGAAGAGGAATAAAAAAGTGGACCTCAGAATGTGTTTGAACATATACACCTATCAATCTAAAGCAAGTAGATATAGGTATGGGGTAGCATACTTGAAAACCAAGGTAACCACAAATAAAAAACATACAATAGACTTACAAAATCCCAAAAGAAAGGAACTCAAACATAATATAAAAGAAAACTATCAAACCACAAAAAAGAGGAAATGAACAAAAAAACCTACAAAATTGACTAGAAAACAAATTTTAAAATGGTAATAAGTATACAACTATCAATAATTACTTTAGGGCTTCCCTGGTGATGCAGTGGTTGAGAGTCTGCCTGCCGATGCAGGGGACACAGGTTCATGCCCCAGTCCGGGAAGATCCCACATGCCACAGAGTGGCTAGGCCTGTGAGCCATGGCCACTATGCCTGCGCGTCCAGAGCCTGTGCTCCACAGTGGGAGAGGCCACAACAGTGAGAGGTCCACGTACCGCAAAAAAAAAAAAAAAAAAAAAAAAAAAATTACTTTAATGTAAATAGACTAAAAGCTCCAATAAAAAGGAAACAGTGGTAGATTGAATAAAAAAAATAAGGACCTACAATCATATGCTGCATATAACAGACTCATTTCAGGGCAAAAAACACACATAGATTTAAAGTGATGGGATGGAAAAAAGATATTTCATGCAAATGGAGATAACAAGACAGTGGGAGTAGCAATACTCAAAGTCCATAAAGAAAGATGAAGAAGCATATGATATAATAATAAAAGGATCAAAAACAAAAAAGGATAGCACACTTGTTAACATATATGCACTTAACTTATGAACACATAAATATATAAAACAAAAACTCACAAAGCTAAATGGAGAAATTGACAGGAACACAAAAATAGAAGGCTTCAACACACCACTGACATCAATGGACAGATGTTCCAGACAGAATGTCAGTAAGGCAACAGAGATCCTAAATACATCTGTTGGACTTCACTGATATATCAATACTTCAAAAAAAAAAAAAAAGAAAGAAAAGAAAGAAAAAAAGAATAAACATTCTTTTTAAGCATGCATGAAATAGACCACATACTAAGACACAAAACAAGTATCAACAAATTTAAGAGAATAGAAATTATTTCAAGTATGTTCCCTGACCACAATTGTATGAAACTAGAAATAAACCACAAGAAATGATGGGGGGAAAAAATGAACACATAGAGGTCAAACAACATGCTACTAAAAAACCAATGGGTCAGTGATAATATCAAAGAGGAAATCAGAAAATACTTCCAAACAAATGGCAATTAGAACACAACTCTACAAAATATGCAGAAAAAGCAGTTCTAAGAGGCAAGTTCATGGTGATACAGACCTTCCTGAAGAAACAACAAAAATCTCAAACAACCCAACTTATCACCTAAAATAATTGGAAAAATACAGAACAATCAAAATGTAAAGTCAACAGCAGAAGGAAGGAATAAAGATCAGAGAGGAAATAAGTGAAATGGAGATTAAAAAAATAGAAAAGATCAGTAAAACCATGAGCTGCTTTTGTTGAAAAGATAAACAAAATCAACAAACATCTGGTCAAATTCACCAAGAAGAAAAGAAATAGGACCCAAATAAACCAAACAAGTAATGAAAGAAGAGAGATAACTACTGATACCACCAAAATACGAAATATCATAAGAGAATACTATGAACAGTTATATGCCAACAAATTGTACAACATAGAAGAAATGGACAAATTTCAAGAAACAGATAATTTGAACAGACTAATCACTAGAAGTGAAATAGAATCTGTAATTTTAAAAACTCCCTGTAAAAAAAAGGTCAGAATCAGATGGCTTCAACTTAGGAATTCTACCAAACATAGAAAGAAGAACTTATACCTATCCTTCTCAAACTATTCCAAATATTGAAGAGGAATTAACACTTTTGAACTTATGCTACAAGGCCAATATCACCCTGATATCAAAACCAGACAAAGCTGTCATAAAAAAGAAAATTAGAGGCCAATATCTTTGATGAATATAGACAGAAAAATTCTCAACAGAATATTAGCAAAAAAATCCAACAATAAATGGAAAAGCTCATATACCATGATCAAGTTGGATTCATTGCAGTGTCACAAGGATGGTTCACCACATATAAATCAATCAATGTGATAAACCACATCAATAAAAGAAAAAACAAAAACCATATGATTATCTCAATAAACACAGAAAAAGCATTTAGTAAAATTCAAAATTCATTCATTATAAAAATTTCCTCCAAAGTGGGTACAGAGGGAACATATCTCAACATAATAGTGATTTATGGTAAGCTCACAGCTAATATAATAGTCAACATTGAAAAGCTGAAAGACTTCCTGCTAAATTTAGAAACAAGACAAAGATGCCCAATCTCACCACTTCTGTTCAACATGATATTGGAAGTGCTAGCTACAGCAGACAAGAAAAAGAAATAAAAGGTATCCAAATTGGAAGGGAAGAGGTAAAACTGTCACTCTTCACAAATGATATTATACTCTATATAGAGAATGCTAAAGACTCCACACAAAACCTATTAGAACTAATAAATGAATTTAGCAAAGTAGCAGGATACAAGATTAATATACAGAAATCTATTGCATTTCTTTACACTAAAAACTGAAATATCAGAAAGAGGAAGTAAAACAAAACAATCCTGTATAAAATCAAGAAAAAGTGAAAAGAGTAAAAAAACTTAGAAATAAACTTAACCAAGGAGTTGAAAGACCTATATGCTGAAAACTATAAAACATTGGTAAAGAAAATTGAAGAAGATTCAAAGAAATGGAAAGATATCTTAAGCTCTTGGGCTGGAAGAATTAATATTGTTAAAATGGCCAAACTACCCAAAGCAATCTACAAATTGGACACAATCCCAATCAAAACACCCATGCCATTTTTCACAGAACTAAAACAAATAATACTACAATTTATGTGAAAGCACAAAAGGCCCAAAATTTCCAAAACAATCCTCAGGAAAAAACCAAAGCTGGATGCATAACCCATCCCGACCTCAGACTATACTACAAAGCTACAGTAATCAAAACATGGTATTGCCACAAAAGCATGCATATAGATTAAAGGAGTAGAATACAGAGCCCAGAAATAAACCCACACACCTATATAGGAGGCAAGAATGTACAATGGACACAGTCTCTTCAGCAAGTGGTAAAGAGAAAGCTGGACAACTACATGTAAAACAGAATTAGAGCATTCCTTCACACCATAAACAAAATAAACCCCAAATGGTTTAAATACCTAAATTTAAGACAAGACAACATAAAATTCCTAGAAGAAAACATGGGCTAAACATTCTCAGATATGAATTGTAGCAATATTTTCTTAGGCCAATCTCCAAAGGCAAAAGAAATAAAAGCAAAAGTAAACAAATGAGACCTAATCAAAATTAAAAGCTTTTGCATAGCAAAGAAATCATAAACAAACTGAAAAGACAACATATGGAATGGGAGAAAATGTTTGCAAAGGATGCAACCAATAAGCGGTTATTATCCAAAATATACAAACAGCTCATATAATTCAATATCAACAAAACATACAACCCAATCAAAAAAATAGGCAGATGACCTAAATTGATGTTTCTCCATAGAAGACATACACATGGTCAACAGGCACATGAAAAGATTCTCAACGTTGCTAATTATTAGAGAAATGTAAATCAGAGCCACAATGAGGTATCCCCTCACCACAGTCTGAATGGCTATCATCAAAATGTATTCAAATAATAAATGCTGTAGAAGGTGTGGAGAAAATGGATCCTTCCTATACTGTTGGTGGGAATGTCAACTGGTACACCCACTACAGAAAACAGTATGGCTGTTCCTTAAAAAATTAAACATAGAGCTACAATACAATCCAGTGATCCCACTCCTGAGCATATATTCAAAAAAGATGAAAACACTAATTTGAAAAGATACACGCAACCCAATGTTTATAGCAGCATTATTTACAATAGCCAAAACATGTAAACAACCTAAGTGCCCAACCAACGGAATACTGGTTTAAGAATTTAAATATATATATATATA